>NC_052336.1:7796213-7913713 GCF_016432855.1 Salvelinus namaycush
GGGGAGAGGGAAGGGAGGAGAGAAATAGAGGAGATGGGGGAGAGGGAAGGGAGGAGAGAAATAGAGGAGATGGGGGAGAGGGAAGGGAGGAGAGAAATAGAGGAGATGGGGAGAGGGAAGGGAGGAGAGAAATAGAGGAGATTGGGAGAGGGAAGGGAGGAGAGAAATAGAGGAGATTGGGAGAGGGAAGGGAGGAGAGAAATAGAGGAGATGGGGGAGAGGGAAGGGAGGAGAGAAATAGAGGAGATGGGGAAAGGGAGGGAGGAGAGAAATAGAGGAGATGGGGAGAGGGAAGGGAGGAGAGAAATAGAGGACATGGGGAGAGGGAAGGGAGGAGAGAAATAGAGGAGATGGGGAGAGGGAAGGGAGGAGAGAAATAGAGGAGATGGGGGAGAGGGAAGGGAGGAGAGAAATAGAGGAGATGGGGAGAGGGAAGGGAGGAGAGAAATAGAGGAGATGGGGAGAGGGAAGGGAGGAGAGAAATAGAGGAGATGGGGAGAGGGAAGGGAGGAGAGAAATAGAGGAGATGGGGGAGAGGGAAGGGAGGAGAGAAATAGAGGAGATGGGGAGAGGGAAGGGAGGAGAGAAATAGAGGAGATGGGGAGAGGGAAGGGAGGAGAGAAATAGAGGAGATGGGGAGAGGGAAGGGAGGAGAGAAATAGAGGAGATGGGGGAGAGGGAAGGGAGGAGAGAAATAGAGGAGATGGGGAGAGGGAGGGAGGAGAGGAGAGAAATATAGGAGATGGGGGAGAGGGAAGGGAGGAGAGAAATAGAGGAGATGGGGGAGAAGGAAGGGAGGAGAGAAATAGACGAGATGGGGGAGAGGGAGGGAGGAGAGAAATATAGGAGATGGGGGAGAGGGAAGGGAGGAGAGGAGAGAAATATAGGAGATGGGGGAGAGGGAAGGGAGGAGAGAAATAGAGGAGATGGGGAGAAGGAAGGGAGGAGAGAAATAGAGGAGATGGGGAGAGGGAGGGAGGAGAGGAGAGAAATATAGGAGATGGGGGAGAGGGAAGGGAGGAGAGAAATAGAGGAGATGGGGGAGAAGGAAGGGAGGAGAGAAATAGACGAGATGGGGGAGAGGGAGGGAGGAGAGGAGAGAAATATAGGAGATGGGGGAGAGGGAAGGGAGGAGAGAAATAGACGAGATGGGGGAGAGGGAGGGAGGAGAGGAGAGAAATAGACGAGATGGGGGAGAGGGAGGGAGGAGAGGAGAGAAATAGAGGAGATGGGGGAGAAGGAAGGGAGGAGAGAAATAGACGAGATGGGGGAGAGGGAAGGGAGGAGAGAAATAGAGGAGATGGGGAGAGGGAAGGGAGGAGAGAAATAGAGGAGATGGGGAGAGGCCATATGGACACAGGGGAGATAAATAACCCTCCCAGACTCCACATGAACACACCATGAAGCAGGCTTTGCAGAGGACTGGAGCGAGGAGAGGGAGAAGAGAGGCGAGGGGAAGGGAGAGGAGTCATACCTCCATGATGGGGTTGGATGCGAGGACCTTCTCCTCTACGTTGGCCTCTGTGGCTGCTCCACTGACCGTAGCAAAGTAGCGCATGGCATATTTAGCTGACACAGTCTTCCCTGCTCCTGACTCACCGCTTACGATTATAGACTGGTTCCTCTCATCTCTAATACAGGAGAGAAGGAAAGACGGAGACGGTGAGGGAAGCAAGTCTGCCATGTGGCAGCTTATTTGGCTCAGTCATGCCAATACAACAATACACACATTAAAAAAATCATAGAGGAAAAAAACAGAAAGTCATTACTTAGTTCCATTATGGTTCTCAAAACGGTGTGTGAGGTCACTGTAGCAGACAACATGCTGTACAGTATAGATGACAACTGGGACCAAAGGTCACTATGCTACACACACACAGAGACAGAGAGACAGAGAGAGAGAGAGAGAGGAGAGAGAGAGAGAAAGGGAAGGGAGGAGAGGAGAGAAATAGAGGAGATGGGGAGAGGGAAGGGAGGAGAGAAATAGAGGAGATGGGGAGAAGGAAGGGAGGAGAGAAATAGAGGAGATGGGGAGAGGGAAGGGAGGAGAGAAATAGAGGAGATGGGGAGAAGGAAGGGAGGAGAGAAATAGAGGAGATGGGGAGAGGGAAGGGAGGAGAGAAATAGAGGAGAGGGAAGGGAGGAGAGAAATAGAGGAGATGGGGAGAGGGAAGGGAGGAGAGAAATAGAGGAGATGGGGAGAAGGAAGGGAGGAGAGAAATAGAGGAGATGGGGAGAGGGAGGGGAGGAGAGAAATAGAGGAGATGGGGAGAGGGAAGGGAGGAGAGAAATAGAGGAGATGGGGAGAGGGAAGGGAGGAGAGAAATAGAGGAGATGGAAGGGAGGAGAGTGAATGTGTGTTCACTAAGTGTGTGTGAAAAAGCTCTGTGTATAAAATAGGTGTGTTTTGCATGTGTATGTATGTGAGAGTGCTCTGTGTATAAAATAGGTGTGTTTTGCGTGTGTATGTATGTGAGAGAGTGCTCTGTGTATAAAATAGGTGTGTTTTGCGTGTGTATGTATGTGAGAGAGTGCTCTGTGTATAAAATAGGTGTGTTTTGCGTGTGTATGTATGTGAGAGAGTGCTCTGTGTATAAAATAGGTGTGTTTTGCGTGTGTATGTATGTGAGAGAGTGCTCTGTGTATAAAATAGGTGTGTTTTGCGTGTGTATGTATGTGAGAGAGTGCTCTGTGTATAAAATAGGTGTGTTTTGCGTGTGTATGTATGTGAGAGAGTGCTCTGTGTATAAAATAGGTGTGTTTTGCGTGTGTATGTATGTGAGAGAGTGCTCTGTGTATAAAATAGGTGTGTTTTGCGTGTGTATGTATGTGAGAGAGTGCTCTGTGTGCTCATTCCGTCAAAAGGAAAGATCAATGCCACGCCATACTAAGTGTTCAGGTGTGTGTGTGTGTGTATGTGACATTGACTCCTTGGGTCCTGCAGAGAGAAAGCACACCGAGTTTGAATCTAGAGACCAACAGAGCAGGAGAGAGCGAGAGCGAGAGATGAAGAGATTTTAAAAATCCCTTCAACAAGTTTAAAATAAGTTTAACACCCCTGGAGTAGAGAGAAGAGAGAGACAAAGAGAGAGAGAGAGAGACACAGAGAGAAAGAGAGAGAGAAAGATATAGAATGAGCAGAGGGAGTGGCCAGGAGCAGAGGGAGGGGCCAGGAGCAGAGGGAGGGGCCAGGAGCAGAGGGACACTTGAAACACAGGTAACACAGACACAAACCTCTGAGGGTTTCGAGCTTGAGGTAGTCACCTCATACAAGTACTTGGGAGTATGACTAGACGGTACACTGTCCTTCTCTGAGCACATATGAAAGCTGCAGGTTAAGGTTAAATCTAGACTTGGTTTCCTCTATCGTAATTGCTCCTCTTTCACCCCAGCTGCCAAACTAACCCTGATTCAGATGACCATCCTACCATGCTAGATTACGGAGACGTAATTTATAGATCGGCAGGTAAGGGTGCTCTCGAGCGGCTAGATGTTCTTTACCATTCGGCCATCAGATTTGCCACCAATGCTCCTTACAGGACACATCACTGCACTCTATACTCCTCTGTAAACTGGTCATCTGTAAACTGAGTAAAATGGCACCGGAGGAAATGGCAGCAGTTTTACGGGCGCCCAACCGATTGTGCTATTATTTGGGGGTTGTCGCGTTATTTGTAACTTATTTTGTACATAATGTTTCTGCAACCGTATCTTACGGCAAAAAAGAGCTTCTGGATATCAGGACAGCGATCACTCACCTCGGATTAGACTAAGATCTTTTCTTCAACAAGCAGGAAGCACAGGACATTCTCCAAACACCCCACAGGGCTGACATCCCCGTTATTTGCAAGAGGAGGAGACGCAGGTATAGAGGACAGAGCAGGGAACCTCGTGAGGACCCGCAGGTATAGAGGACAGAGCAGGGAACCTCGTGAGGACCCGCAGGTATAGAGGACAGAGCAGGGAACCTCGTGAGGACCCGCAGGTATAGAGGACAGAGCAGGGAACCTCGTGAGGACCCGCAGGTATAGAGGACAGAGCAGGGAACCTCGTGAGGACCCGCAGGTATAGAGGACAGAGCAGGGAACCTCGTGAGGACCCGCAGGTATAGAGGACAGAGCAGGGAACCTCGTGAGGACCCGCAGGTATAGAGGACAGAGCAGGGAGCCTCGTGAGGACCCGCAGGTATAGAGGACAGAGCAGGGAACCTCGTGAGGACCCGCAGGTATAGAGGACAGAGCAGGGAACCTCGTGAGGACCCGCAGGTATAGAGGACAGAGCAGGGAACCTCGTGAGGACCCGCAGGAGGTGAGTGGGAAAGCTGCCGTTACCGTCAATATTACTCGCCAACGCGCAATTATTAGGCAATAAATTAGACGAGGTACGATCACGAATATCCTACCAATGGGACATCAAAAACTGTAATATCCTATGTTTCACGGAATCGTGGCTGAATGACGACATGGATATTCAGCTAGCACTGCACCAGCAAGATAGAACTTACTCCGGTAAGACGAGGGGGGCGGTCTGTGCATATTTGTAAACAACAGCTGGTGCACGAAATCTAAGGAAGTCTCTAGATTTTGCTCGCCTGAAGTAGAGCATATTGTGATAAATTGCAGGCCACACTACTTGCCTAGAGAGTTTTCAGCTATACTTTTCGTGGCTGTTTATTTACCACCACAGACAGATGCTGGCACTAAGACCACACTCAGTCAGCTGTATAAGGAAATAAGCAAACAGGAAACCACTCACCCAGAGGTGGCGCTCCTAGTGGCCGGAGACTTTAATGCAGGGAAACTAAAATCAATTCTACCAAATTTCTATCAACATGTTAAATGTACAACCAGAGGGATAAAAAAAATCTAGATCACCTGTTCTCCACACACAGAGACGAGTACAAAGCTCTCCCTCGCCCTCCATTTGGTAAATCCGACCACAACTCTATCCTCCTGATTTCTGCTTACAAGCAAAAATTAAAGCAGGAACCACCAGTGACTCGGTCTATAAAAAAGTGGTCAGATGAAGCAGATGCTAAACTACAGGACTGTTTTGCTATCACAGACTGGAACATGTTCCGGGATTCTTCCGATGGCATTGAGGAATACACCACATCAGGCTTTATCAATAAGTGCATCGAGGACGTCGTCCCCACAGTGACTGTACGTACATACCCCAACCAGAAGCCATGGATTACAGGCAACATTCGCACTGAGCTAAAGGGTAGAGCTGCCGCTTTCAAGGTGCGGGATTCTAACCCGGAAGCTTACAAGAAATCCTGCTATGCCCTGCGACGAACCATCAAACAGGCAAAGTGTCAATACAGGGCTAAGATTGAATCATACTACACCGGCTCCGACGCTCATCTAATGTGGCAGGGCTTGCAAACTATTAGAGACTACAAAGGGAAGCACAGCCGCGAGCTGCCTAGTGACACGAGTCTACCAGGCGAGCTAAATCACTTCTATGCTTGCTTCGAGGCAAGCAACACTGAGGCATGTATGAGAGCATCAGCTGTTCCGGATGACGGTGTGATCACGCTCCCTGTAGCCGACATGAGTAAGACCTTTAAACAGGTCAACATACACAAGGCTGCGGGGCCAGACGGATTACCAGGACGTGTGCTCCGGGCATGTGCTGACCAACTGGCAGGTGTCTTCACTGACATTTTCAACATGTCCCTGATTGAGTCTGTAATACCAACATGCTTCAAGCAGACCACCATAGTCCCTGCGACCAAGAACACAAAGGCAACCTGCCTAAATGACTACAGGCCCGTAGCACTCACATCCGTAGCCATGAAGTGCTTTGAAAGGTTGGTAATGGCTCACATCAACACCATTATCGCAGAAACCCTAGACCCACTCCAATTTGCATACCGCCCAAACAGATCCACAGATGATGCAATCTCTATTGCACTCCACACTGCCCTTTCCCACGTGGACAAAAGGAACACTTATGTGAGAATGCTATTCATTGACCACAGCTCAGCGTTCAACACCATAGTACCCTCAAAGCTCATCACTAAGCTAAGGATCCTGGGACTAAACACCTCCCTCTGCAACTGGATCCTGGACTTCCTGACAGGCTGCCCCCAGGTGGTGAGGGAAGGTAGCAACACATCTGCCACGCTGATCCTCAATACTGGAGCCCCCCAGTGGTGCGTGCTCAGTCCCCTCCTGTACTCCCTGTTCACCCACGACTGCATTGCCAGGCACGACTCCAACACCATCATTAAGTTTGCAGACGACACAACAGTGGTAGGCCTGATCACTGTCAACGACGAGACAGCCTATAGGGAGGAGGTCAGAGACCTGGCCGGGTGGTGCCAGAATAACAACCTATCCCTCAACGTAACCAAGGCTAAGGAGATGATTGTGGACTACAGGAACGAGCACGCCCCCATTCTCATCGACGGGGCTGTAGTGGAGCAGGTTGAGAGCTTCAAGTTCCTTGGTGTCCACATCACCAACAAACTAGAATGGTCCAAACACACCAAGACGGTCGTGAAGAGGGCACGACAAAGCCTATTACCCCTCAGGAAACTAAAAAGATTTGCCATGGGTCCTGAGATCCTCAAAAGGTTCTACAGCTGCAACATCGAGAGCATCCTGACTGGTTGCATCACTGCCTGGGAGGGCAATTGCTCGGCCTCTGACCGCAAGGCACTACAGAGGGTAGTGCGTACGGCCCAGTACATCACTGGGGCTAAGCTGCCTACCATCCAGGACCTCTATATCAGGCGGTGTCAGAGGAAGGCCCTAAGAATTGTCAAAGCCACCCCAGTCATAGACTATTCTCTCTACTACCGCATGGCAAGCGGTACCGGAGTGCCAAGTCTAGGACTGTGGATGGAATTTATATGTTTAAATGAATGATTAGAATATTCCACCCGAAACTATATAATTGTATGTAATTGATTAGAATCAGTGAAATACATTAGAATCATCAAATTATTATTAATGATGTGTGTAGTCAGTCAGTAAAATGATAATAAATGATGTGTGTAGTTTTAGTCAGAATTAGGGTAAAACAATATACAGTAATCCCTCGTTTATCGCGGGGGTTACGTTCCGAAAATGACCCGCGATAAGTGAAATCCGCGAAATAGAAAACTTTTTTTTTTTTTTTACAATTAGCAACTATTACATGTATACAAATACAGTGACTCACGTGTAGGCCGTTTCACTGCTCTTCAGACTGGGCCGCTGCATCCTGACTGCGCTCTGCAGTGTTCTCTTCTTCTGAAGCCCGCGGTGCAGGTGTGTTTGTTCGGGAGAAGAACATAGTGATAGGCAGCTGTTGTCGCTCTTTTTTCTTCTTTGCAAAAAGATCCTTGTACACCGACATGCCACCATCGATTACGTTGGAGAACTGTAATGAACGGCTCATCAAAGGGTCCCATTCCTCAGCTACTCGCTTAAGTTCAGTGGCCATTCGCACCATGGTTGCTAAGCGACCAAGCGTTAGTCCTTCCTCCTCATCTCTCGTGTCCTCTTCTCCCTCTTCTCTTTCATCGTCGCTTTGTGGCTTTGTCATTTCTGCCAGCTCTGCATCGGTCAGCGGCTGTGCGTCTCCATCAATCAGGGCGTTTATGTCATCCGGACTCATGTCATTAAAGCCGTCTCCTCCAATCTGTTTAGCCAGATTCACAGCTGTTTCTACGGCAGAGTGGTGGACCTCGTCAAGCGAGCCTCCGGTTGCGTTTTGCACTGCCTCTGGCCATAGTTTTTTCCAGCAGTTTTTTCCAGCAGATAGGTAGCATCTTCCGCCGTTTGGGCCCATCCGCAGGTGCTTTTGTCGGTCCAGGCCGTTTCGTCGACATTATGGGTTTAGGAGATGTTCGAAATTACAAGATAATTTGGCCAACTTAATGTAAATTTGCCAAGCTGTTTTATGTACGTACACATAACTGCACGAGACGACAAAATGATAGCACAATTCGTAGCATGTTTTGATACAAGAAGCGGGAGTGAGTTTTTAGCGAATCAGAATGCAGAGCACAATGCACCAAAAAAAAAAAAAAAATGCATTATGAAAATCCGCGAAATAGCGAATCCGCGATAAGTGAACCGCGAAGTGGCGAGGGATCACTGTATCTGTAAAATATGTCTCTAAAGAATCTTAAACACAGACTGTCTGAGCAAGATTCGGTGCCGACCTTGGCTAGGGGCCACAGAGAGACTGGGGAAAGGACAGGGAGTGCTTCTCACGGTCCATAATCTTTGTCGGCTGGGTAGTGGGACAGTGTGTGCGTAGGATACCTAATGTTTGTGTGTGAAATTATGTGCGTAGGATACCTACTGTTTGTGTGCAAGAGTATGTGTGTAAGGAGCTAGTATAAAATGAATGGTTTTGTACAACTAACTAGCGCGCCCGTGAATAAACATTTTGACTATCACAGCTGGGGCCTCCTCCGTCTGTTTCATTCAACTAGTATCTTACAAATTCTGGGTTACAGACTGAGTAGTTAATTGAAGTTCAGTTTATGAACATTGAGAACAAAATTCTCGTAACAAGGACAAAAAGACTTCTCAGCAGTTTTTACCCCCAAGCCATAAGACTCCTTAACAGGTAATCAAATGGCTACCCGGACTATTTGCATTGTGTGCCCCCCCCAACCCCTCTTTTTACGCTGCTGCTACTCTCTGCTTATCAGATATGCATAGTCACTTTAACTATACATTCATGTACATACTACCTCAATTGGCCTGACCAACCAGTGCTCCCGCATATTGGCTAACCGGGCGATCTGCATTGTGTCCTGCCACGCACCACCCACCAACCCCTCTTTTACGCTACTGCTACTCTCTGTCCATCATATGTACATACTACCTCAATCAGCCTGACTAACTGGTGTCTGTATGTAGCCTCGCTACTTTTATAGCTTCGCTACTGTATATAGCCTGTCTTTTTACTGTTGTTTTATTTCTTTACTTACCTATTGTTTACCTAATACCTTTTTTGCACTATTGGTAAGTAAGCATTTCGCTGGAAGGTCTACACCTGTTGTATTCGGCGCATGTGACAAATAAACGTTGATTTGATTTGATCTCTGTATACCCGTCGCAAGACCCACTGGTTGATGCTGATTTATAAAACCCTCTTAGGCCTCACTCCCCCCTATCTGAGATATCTACTGCAGCCCTCCTCCTCCACATACAACACCCGTTCTGCCAGTCACATTCTGTTAAAGGTCCCCAAAATGCAAACATCCGTGGGTCACTCCTCTTTTCAGTTCACTGCTGCTAGCGACTGGAACGAGCTGCAACAAACACTCAAACTGGACAGTTTTATCTCAATTTCTTCATTCAAAGACTGAGTCATGGACACTCTTACTGACAGTTGTGGCTGCTTTACGTGATGTATTGTTGTCTCTACCTTCTTGCCCTTTGTGCTGTTGTCTGTGGCCAATAATGTTTGTACCATGTTTTGTGCTACTACCATGTTGTGTTGCTAACATGCTGTGTTGTCATGTGTTGCTGCCTTGCTATTGTTGGGTTCTGATTTCTTGACTTATGAAATCATGAAATATACTTATTGATGAACTGAGGGACAGAGGGGAATGTATAATGTATATGGTGGATGCAATTAAGCTTGGAATGTACTGAGGGCAGGGAAGACTATCACATGTGGCAGGCACTGATAAGGTTGGAATGTACTGAGGGCAGGGAAGACTATCACATGTGGCAGGCACTGATAAGGTTGGAATGTACTGAGGGCAGGGAAGACTATCACATGGCAGGCACTGATAAGGTTGGAATGTACTGGGGGCAGGGAAGACTATCACATGTGGCAGGCACTGATAAGGTTGGAATGTACTGAGGGCAGGGAAGACTATCACATGGCAGGCACTGATAAGGTTGGAATGTACTGAGGGCAGGGAAGACTATCACATGTGGCAGGCACTGATAAGGTTGGAATGTACTGAGGGCAGGGAAGACTATCACATGTGGCAGGCACTGATAAGGTTGGAATGTACTGAGGGCAGGGAAGACTATCACATGGCAGGCACTGATAAGGTTGGAATGTACTGAGGGCAGGGAAGACTATCACATGTGGCAGGCACTGATAAGGTTGGAATGTACTGAGGGCAGGGAAGACTATCACATGTGGCAGGCACTGATAAGGTTGGAATGTACTGAGGGCAGGGAAGACTATCACATGGCAGGCACTGATAAGGTTGGAATGTACTGGGGGCAGGGAAGACTATCACATGTGGCAGGCACTGATAAGGTTGGAATGTACTGAGGGCAGGGAAGACTATCACATGTGGCAGGCACTGATAAGGTTGGAATGTACTGAGGGCAGGGAAGACTATCACGTGGCAGGCACTGATAAGGTTGGAGAGCTGTGGCTTAGTGAGGAAGGGGTCGAGGTCAGGTCAGGTCACGTTAAGGGAGAAGAAACAGTTTATTGCCCACGTCACTTAATTTTCTGCCTAGCAACAGAGACGTAATGGTTAGAGAGAAGGAGGAGATTCCACCCCAAATTGTAATATATATCACCACTGGTGGAACCATGTCTTTGTCTGATGCAGCTGTATTGACCCAATGGGCAAAAGAACTTGGTTTAAGCTTTCAGTGTCCGTCATGTTCTTCCTCTGATAATTAGAACCTAACACTATGTTGTCGTCTTAGGTCTCTCTTTATGTAGTGTTGTCTCATCATGATGTTGGTTTTGTCCTATATTTCTATATATATTTGATTTTGATTTTTTAATCCCAGCCCCCGTCCCCGCAGGAGGCCTTTTGCCTTTTGGTAGGCCATCATTGTAAATAAGAATTTGTTCTTAACTGACTTGTCAAGTTAAATAAAGGTTAAATAAATAACAAGACAGTAAATACACACACTGTTCTATGCTTCCATTAGAAGGTCTCAAACTGTCCGTCTGACATCGTTTGAAACATGGGAAATCTGTGTATACACTACCTTGAGCAGGTAACACTCGCACGCACACACACACACCCACCCACCTGGCCATCTGTTTGTAAGCCTCCTCAGCCACAGCGAAGATGTGAGGGTCCATGTCTCCCATGTTCTGGCCGCTGTACGCATTGATGATGTCACTACCGTAGATGGGAAGGTTCTCATAGGGATTAATGGCCACCAGCACAATACCTACAGGAAGAGAGGAGAGGAGTTGGTGTGTGTGTGTGTGTGTGTGTGTGTGTGTGTGTGTGTGTGTGTGTGTGTGTGTGTGTGTGTGTGTGTGTGTGTGTGTGTGTGTGTGTGTGTGTGTGTGTGTGTGTGTGAGACACTTGTGTGTCTGTGTGACACTTGTGTGTCTGTGTGGGCATACCACAGTATGTGTAGATGAGTTTGGAGTCGGTGAAGCGGACTTTAAGGTTGTGCAGGACGGCCGGCTCGTGCAGGTAGCTAAGAGCTGTGAGGTCATTCTCCCCCACCAGGATGTCAGGGTTCCGCAGGTGAGGAAGGTTCTTTGTCTTATCATCCAGCTTGTGCTCAATGTCCTGGACAACACAGATTAAACAGAGAAGTTATCACACACAATATACAGTGGGGCAAAAAAGTATTTAGTCAGCCACCAATTGTGCAAGTTCTCCCACTTAAAAAGATGAGAGAGGCCTGTAATTTTCATCATATGTACACTTCAACTATGACAGACAAAATGAGAAAAAAAAATCCAGAAAATCACATTGTAGGATGTTTAATGAATTTATTTGCAAATTATGGTGGAAAATAAGTATTTGGTCACCTACAAACAAGCAAGATTTCTGGCTCTCACAGACCTTCTTTAAGAGGCTCCTCTGTCCTCCACTCGTTACCTGTATTAATGACACCTGTTTGAACTTGTTATCAGTATAAAAGACACCTGTCCACAACCTCAAACAGTCACACTCCAAACTCCACTATGGCCAAGACCAAAGAGCTGTCAAAGGACACCAGAAACAAAATTGTAGACCTGCACCAGGCTGGGAAGACTAAATCTGCAATAGGTAAGCAGCTTGGTTTGAAGAAATCAACTGTGGGAGCAATTATTAGGAAATGGAAGACATACAAGACCACTGATAATCTCCCTCGATCTGGAGCTCCACGCAAGATCTCACCCCGTGGGGTCAAAATGATCACAAGAACGGTGAGCAAAAATCCCAGAACCACACGGGGGGACCTAGTGAATGACCTGCAGAGAGCTGGGACCAAAGTAACAAAGCCTACCATCAGTAACACACTACGCCGCCAGGGACTCAAATCCTGCAGTGCCAGACGTGTCCCCCTGCTTAAGCCAGTACATGTCCAGGCCAGTCTGAAGTTTGCTAGAGAGCATTTGGATGATCCAGAAGAAGATTGGGAGAATGTCATATGGTCAGATGAAACCAAAATAGAACTTTTTGGTAAAAACTCAACTCGTCGTGTTTGGGAGGACAAAGAATGCTGAGTTGCATCCAAAGAACACCATACCTACTGTGAAGCATGGGGGTGGAAACATCATGCTTTGGGGCTGTTTTTCTGCAAAGGGACCAGGACGACTGATCCGTGTAAAGGAAAGAATGAATGGGGCCATGTATCGTGAGATTTTGAGTGAAAACCTCCTTCCATCAGCAAGGGCATTGAAGATGAAACGTGGCTGGGTCTTTCAGCATGACAATGATCCCAAACACACCGCCCGGGCAACGAAGGAGTGGCTTCGTAAGAAGCATTTCAAGGTCAAGGAGTGGCCTAGCCAGTCTCCAGATCTCAACCCCATAGAAAATCTTTGGAGGGAGTTGAAAGTCCGTGTTGCCCAGCAACAGCCCCAAAACATCACTGCTCTAGAGGAGATCTGCATGGAGGAATGGGCCAAAATACCAGCAACAGTGTGTGAAAACCTTGTGAAGACTTACAGAAAACGTTTGACCTCTGTCATTGCCAACAAAGGGTATATAACAAAGTATTGAGATAAACTTTTGTTATTGACCAAATACTTATTTTTCCACCATAATTTGCAAATAAATTCATAAAAAATCCTACAATGTGATTTTCTGGATTTTTTCCCTCATTTTGTCTGTCATAGTTGAAGTGTACCTATGATGAAAATTACAGGCCTCTCTCATCTTTTTAAGTGGGAGAACTTGCACAATTGGTGGCTGACTAAATACTTTTTTGCCCCACTGTATGTGTGTATCACAGGCGGCTGGTGGCACCTTAATTGGGGAGTACGGGCTCATAGTAATGGCTGGAACAGAATAAATGGAACGGTATCAAACATGGTTTCATTGTGTTTTATACCATTTCATTTAGTCCATTCCAGCCATTATTGTAATTCGTCCCCCCCTCACCAGCCTCCTGTGGTGTGTGTGCTGAGTAGGGACCTGGTTTTATGTAACTCAGTGACATAAAAAACAGACAGTTGGTGAACATAAGCCTCACGCATGTATCAAAATATGCCACCAAATGGGGCAGGTTTCTGAAAGGTTTATTGGCCTTGGTTGACTTAGTTTACATAGACATTTGGACATGTTTTTATGATATGTATGGTGATATATTGCAGTGTGAAGACAACAGCCCTTTACAACTACTCCAATAACCAATAATGAGATAGATTCGCTGTGTGTGTGTGTGTGTACTGTGCATCTCATGACAAATGAGAGGATGTTATGCAACCACCCAACCCTTACACCCCCCTACTCCTCCTCTCCTCCAGTACTCACCATTCCATCCTCCAGTGTGAGGTGTAGGGTGGAATCTCCATGTTTGTAGTTCTTAGTGAGCTCTGCTGACTTCCACACCTCATCTGCATCAGGGATCCACACCCGAGCAAACTGAGAGAGAGGAGAGGAGAAAGAAGGAGAGTGAGAAGGGAGAGAAAGGTTATACATGACATACATACATACTACAGAATGTATTCTCCAAGTCAGAAAGCTACATCAGGCCTACATCAGTACAGTCCTGTCCCCAGGCTCAATGTCTACTGCAGAGAGAACCTGCTGGTGTATCAGATCAGTACAGTACTGTCCCCAGGCTCAATGTCTACTGCAGAGAGAACCTGCTGGTGTATCAGATCAGTACAGTACTGTCCTCAGGCTCAATGTCTACTGCAGAGAGAACCTGCTGGTGTATCAGATCAGTACATTACTGTCCTCAGGCTCAATGTCTACTGCAGAGAGAACCTGCTGGTGTATCAGATCAGTACAGTACTGTCCCCAGGCTCAATGTCTACTGCAGAGAGAACCTGCTGGTGTATCAGATCAGTACTGTCCCCAGGCTCAATGTCTACTGCAGAGAGAACCTGCTGGTGTATCTGATCAGTACTGTCCCCAGGCTCAATGTCTACTGCAGAGAGAACCTGCTGGTGTATCAGATCAGTACAGTACTGTCCTCAGGCTCAATGCCTACTGCAGAGAGAACCTGCTGGTGTATCAGATCAGTACTGTCCCCAGGCTCAATGTCTACTGCAGAGAGAACCTGTTGGTGTATCAGATCAGTACTGTCCCCAGGCTCAATGTCTACTGCAGAGAGAACCTGCTGGTGTATCAGATCAGTACTGTCCCCAGGCTCAATGTCTACTGCAGAGAGAACCTGTTGGTGTATCAGATCAGTACTGTCCCCAGGCTCAATGTCTACTGCAGAGAGAACCTGCTGGTGTATCTGATCAGTACTGTCCCCAGGCTCAATGTCTACTGCAGAGAGAACCTGTTGGTGTATCAGATCAGTACAGTACTGTCCTCAGGCTCAATGTCTACTGCAGAGAGAACCTGCTGGTGTATCAGATCAGTACTGTCCCCAGGCTCAATGTCTACTGCAGAGAGAACCTGCTGGTGTATCAGATCAGTACTGTCCCCAGGCTCAATGTCTACTGCAGAGAGAACCTGTTGGTGTATCAGATCAGTACTGTCCCCAGGCTCAATGTCTACTGCAGAGAGAACCTGCTGGTGTATCAGATCAGTACTGTCCCCAGGCTCAATGTCTACTGCAGAGAGAACCTGCTGGTGTATCAGATCAGTACAGTACTGTCCCCAGGCTCAATGTCTACTGCAGAGAGAACCTGCTGGTGTATCAGATCAGTACAGTACTGTCCCCAGGCTCAATGTCTACTGCAGAGAGAACCTGCTGGTGTATCAGATCAGTACTGTCCCCAGGCTCAATGTCTACTGCAGAGAGAACCTGCTGGTGTATCAGATCAGTACAGTACAGTACTGTCCTCAGGCTCAATGTCTACTGCAGAGAGAACCTGCTGGTGTATCAGATCAGTACAGTACTGTCCTCAGGCTCAATGTCTACTGCAGAGAGAACCTGCTGGTGTATCAGATCAGTACTGAGTCACTGGCTTGCTGGTGCTCTTTCATGCCGTCCCTGGGAGGGGTGCGTCACTTGAGTGGGTTGAGTTACTGACGTGATCTTCCTGTCTGGGTTGGCGCCCCCCCCTTGGTTTGTGCTGTGGTGGAGACCTTTGTGGGCTATACTCGGCCTTGTCTCAGGATTGTAAGTTGGTGGTTGGGGATTTCCCTCTAGTGGTGCGGGGGCTGTGCTTTGGCAAAGTGGGTGGGGTTATATCCTTCCTGTTTGGCCCTGTCCGGGGGTTTCTTCGGATGGGGCCACAGTGTCTCCTGACCGCTCCTGTCTCAGCCTCCAGTATTTATGCTGCAGTAGTTTATGTGTCGGGGGGCTAGGGTCAGTTGGTTATACCTGGAGTACTTCTCCTGTCTTATCCAGTGTCCTGTGTGAATTTAAGTATGCTCTCTCTAATTCTCTCGTTCTCTCTTTCTCTCTGAGAACCTGAGCCCTAGGACCATACGTCAGGACTACCGGGCATGCTGACACCTTGCTGTCCCCAGTCCGCCTGGCCTTGCTGCTATTCCAGTTTCAACTGTTCTGCCTGCGGTTACGAAACCCCTACCTGTCCCAGACCTGCTGTTTTCAACTCTTAATGATCGGCTATGAAAAGCCAACTGAGATTTATGCCTGATTATTATTTGACCATGCTTGTCATTTATGAACATTTTGAAAATCTTGGCTCTCTCTAATTTTCTCCTTCTCTCTTTCTTTCTCTCTGAGGACCTGAGCCCTAGGACCATACGTCGGGACTACCGGCCGTGGTGACTCCTTGCTGTCCCCAGTCCGCCTGGCCTTGCTGCTATTCCAGTTTCAACTGTTCTGCCTGCGGTTATGGAACCCCTACCTGTCCCAGACCTGCTGTTTTCAACTCTTAATGATCGGCTATGAAAAGCCAACTGAGATTTATTCCTGATTATTATTTGACCATGCTTGTCATTTATGAACATTTTGAAAATCTTGGCTCTCTCTAATTTTCTCCTTCTCTCTTTCTTTCTCTCGGAGGACCTGGGCCCTGGGACCATGCGTCGGGACTGCCGCCCGTGGTGACTCCTTGCTGTCCCCAGTCCGCCTGGCCTTGCTGCTATTCCAGTTTCAGCTGTTCTGCCTGCGGTTATGGAACCGCCACCTGTCCCAGACCTGTTGTTTTTCAACTCTTAATGATCAGCTATGAAAAGCCAACTGAAAATTATTCATGATTATTATTTGACCATGCTTGTCACTTATGAACATTTTTGAACATCTTGGCATAGTTCTGTTATAATCTCCACCCGGCACAGCCAGAAGAGGACTGGCCACCCCTCATAGCCTGGTTCCTCTCTAGGTTTCTTCCTAGGTTTTGGCCTTTCTAGGGAGTTTTTCCTAGCCACCGTGCTTCTACACCTGCATTACTAGCTGTTTGGGGTTTTAGGCTGGGTTTCTGTACAGCACTTCGAGATATTAACTGATGTACGAAGGGCTATATAAAATAAAATTGATTGATTGATTGAGTACTGTCCCCAGGCTCAATGTCTACTGCAGAGAGAACCTGCTGGTGTATCAGATCAGTACTGTCCCCAGGCTCAATGTCTACTGCAGGGAGAACCTGCTGGTGTATCAGATCAGTACAGTCCCCAGGCTCAATGTCTACTGCAGAGAGAACCTGCTGGTGTATCAGATCAGTACTGTCCCCAGGCTCAATGTCTACTGCAGAGAGAACCTGCTGGTGTATCAGATCAGTACTGTCCCCAGGCTCAATGTCTACTGCAGAGAGAACCTGCTGGTGTATCCGATCAGTACAGTACTGTCCCCAGGCTCAATGTCTACTGCAGAGAGAACCTGCTGGTGTATCAGATCAGTACTGTCCCCAGGCTCAATGTCTACTGCAGAGAGAACCTGCTGGTGTATCAGATCAGTACAGTACTGTCCCCAGGCTCAATGTCTACTGCAGAGAGAACCTGCTGGTGTATCAGATCAGTACAGTACAGTTGTATCTCCATGGTTGGTTGGATATCATTTCACCATCTAACATGATCAATACTGCTGCACATTCATAACGTCCCAAACCCAGTCCACATGATTCTGTGACCAATCACAACATGACAGGACTGCTTTCAGATCCCAGCCCTGCCCTGTGGAAAGAGCCTGTCAGCTGATTAAAGACATCAAAGACACAGACACACTGTGTTACTGACTGGGTTTGATCCCGGGTCTTCAGCCTTCCACTAGACTAAGCTAGTCCGCTGAGCTAAAGCCATGGCATTAGCTCAGGAAGCTAAGTCGTCAGGTTATAGCATGGGCAGCTAACAGAAGTCTTCAGGCCTCAGGCTCACAAGAGTGAAGTTCACAGAACCACATCCGTAACACACACGACATTGGTGGAGACACATTCCAGTCACCAGAGGGGAGCTGACTGGTAGATCCCAGCTTTAACAGCTGCCATTAGAAAGGTCAAACAGATGGCCTATCAGATGGCCAATCAGTAATCTTTACATCTCACTAAGCAGCTCAATGATGATCAGCGCTACACGAAGCTTATCCTGGTTTATCCTGGTCCATTATTACCACCAGCAGACCTGTATACACAGACCTTTCAGAGGCACACACAATCTCATTGGTAGGAAGGATTTACATGAAGACTGAAACCAAGCTTCAGTGTGTGTTGTGTGTGTGTGTGTGTGTGTGTGTGTGCGAGTGTGTTGGCACTAAGACTGTTGGCACTCGAATCGGATACTCTCATATCCTCATGACTCACCCTAACCTTCCAGCAACCCTCAGCCAACCTTCCAGGAACATTCTGTGGAAAAGTCTAATGATCTAGCTCATAGCCACAGACTCACACAGACAGACAATAATCACCATCCTAGTAGGTTTGTTACATATTCAGACCTACGTCGTCGTCATGTCATCATGGTTCATCACTATGTAATGGATAAGGTATTCTTGTGATGCTCCACAACCAATTTAAATGAATCTTTCACACCAGTGTTTAACACTGAAAGGTCAGAGCAGAGTGTGTGTGTGTGTGTGTGTGTGTGTGTGTGTGTGTGTGTATAGAGGTCAGCAGAGAAAAGTGCTGACTCGACAGAACACAGAACCAGTCATCCTATAGCAGGGTTACTGAGGCTATTCTGTCTCTCTCATGTTCCTCCCTGGAGGAGAGCGGTTCACAGCCCAGCTCCTAGCAATGGAAAGGAGGAGTGAGGGAGTGAGAGAATGAGTGAGAGAGATGGAGAGAGTGAGAAAGAGATGGGAGGGTGGAGGTAAAAATAGCCTCACACACACACACCTCACTGAGTAGCATCACGCCCACTGTGACACCACCATAGACCGCTGAGCACACTTCCTGATCCTCCTAATCACACACACACTTTCTGCAGCAATGAAGCGTGTAAACCATTTCCTAGTCCACATTGTGAGGAGAGGGGGGGGGGGGGGGGGGGGTTGAGTCATATTTATAGACAGATCCCCAGGGTTACAGTAAAGGACAGATGAAGGGTACAACTCTACCCCAAGCACACACACACACACAGACACAGACAGAGAGGAGTCAGAGGGACCCTGTCTGCCACATGGTGCTAGTGGGGGTCAGCTAGACTGGTCAACTATACAGGGGAGGAGAGGGATAAGGAGCAAGATGCAGGAAGAGAAGGGGAGATTATCCCCCTTGTGACATCAGCCCTCATGACTCAGAGTGAAGGCGTTTCTCGTCACACACCCTCTGCTTGCCTGGCTTATGACCTGGAGCAGCTGATCAGAGTGGGAGAGGAGGAGCTGCAGAGATGTAAGTGAGAGGACAGAGGGGTCCGCAGCAAGCAGCAGAGTGTGATGTAACTTTGCTTGAGGCTTTAGCTCAGTGGGCTACTGTAGAGCTAACATATCCCTGAGGCAAGCGTTCTATATGAACCTGACAAACCGTTCCACACTGCAGGCCTACTCCTGGAGAGGTTTAGTACTTCAGTGCTTTCCTCAGGGGCCCAGAGCAACCAGCAACCTTCTGAGCTGGGAGTTGAACCTATAGGTCTAACCTATAGGCTAACTCCCACCGCAGTGGTTAGTTCTATTAGAGTAGTGTATACGTGTTTGGTAGCAGGGAAAGGCCAGTAGCGACTCAGGTCGGCCCATTAATCCAGGACTGACTAAGAGACTAAAGATCAACACTGGATTAACTCTGGATTTACCTCTAATCTAATCCTTACACAGAGAACTACACCTCCACTCTCTCTCTCTCACACACACACACACACACACACACACACACACACACACACACACACACACACACACACACACACACACACACACACACACACACACACACACACACACACACAGCAGTGAATACTGAAAGGCTCTGAGAGATGCTACTGGTACAGTGTACTAGGGGCTAGGAGCTAGTGAGGCAGACCCAGAAATTAGGGGAAGAGATTTAGGGGAGGAACTAGGATATTATATAGGAACAAAAGGCTAGGAGTTAGGAGGTAAGGCCTCAGGCGAGATAGTGAAAGTTTCAACTCAGTTGCAAGAGGTCATGTCAGTGGGTTTAGAAAGAAGCAGTGATGAGTGGGAGGACAGAAGAGGGGGAGAGAAGAGAGGACAGGAGGGGGGAAGAGGAGAGGACGGGGGGGGGGGGGGGGACAGGAGGGGGGAAGAGAGGAGGGGGGAAGAGAAGAGGAGGGGGAAGAGAGGACGGGGGGGGAGAGGACAGGAGGGGGGGGGGGAAGAGGACAAGAGGGGGTAAAGAGAGGACAGGAGGGGGTAAAGAGAGAACAGGAGGGGGTAAAGAGAGAACAGGAGGGGGTAAAGAGAGGACAGGAGGGGGTAAAGAGAGGACAGGAGGGGGTAAAGAGAGAACAGGAGGGGGTAAAGAGAGAACAGGAGGGGGTAAAGAGAGGACAGGAGGGGGTAAAGAGAGGACAGGAGGGGGTAAAGAGAGAACAGGAGGGGGTAAAGAGAGAACAGGAGGGGGTAAAGAGAGAACAGGAGGGGGTAAAGAGAGGACAGGAGGGGGTAAAGAGAGAACAGGAGGGGGTAAAGAGAGAACAGGAGGGGGTAAAGAGAGGACAGGAGGGGGTAAAGAGAGGACAGGAGGGGGTAAAGAGAGGACAGGAGGGGGTAAAGAGAGAACAGGAGGGGGTAAAGAGAGAACAGGAGGGGGTAAAGAGAGAACAGGAGGGGGTAAAGAGAGAACAGGAGGGGGTAAAGAGAGGACAGGAGGGGGTAAAGAGAGAACAGGAGGGGGTAAAGAGAGAACAGGAGGGGGTAAAGAGAGGACAGGAGGGGGTAAAGAGAGGACAGGAGGGGGTAAAGAGAGGACAGGAGGGGGTAAAGAGAGGACAGGAGGGGGTAAAGAGAGAACAGGAGGGGGTAAAGAGAGAACAGGAGGGGGTAAAGAGAGAACAGGAGGGGGTAAAGAGAGAACAGGAGGGGGTAAAGAGAGAACAGGAGGGGGTAAAGAGAGGACAGGAGGGGGGAAAGAGGACAGGAGGGGGGAAAAGAGAGGACAGGAGGGGGGGAAAGAGGACTGGGGGGGGGGGGGGAGGACAGGAGGGGGGAAAGTAACAGCAGAAGTGTTAATACATTTGTTCACAGCCAACAGGATTATTAGAAGCAGATTCTGTTAAAGTCTGAACTTTCACTTCATCAGTCAGATCTCTCCCTCTCTTTCACCTCCTCTCCTTCTCCCCTCTTGTTCACTCTTCCTCTATCCTTCATTTCTCCTGAACTGACAAAGCAGGACAGGCCAGACATCCACCATGTAGCTTTCACAACTCAGCATTACAGATCACTGACTGTGACTGCAGATGGAGGAGAGGATGAGGAGAGTTGAACTGCAGCCGGCCCTCACCCTGCAGGCCTGGTGTCTTCACTGCTGCTGAGGGGGAGGATGAAACACTGAAGGGCTGTAGAGCAGCAGTAAATACAGCCTACACCCCCTGGCCAGGCCTCTCTCTGCTAAAATGGAGAGCATCAATGGCGCTTTGAGCCAACCCAATTATAATTAAGCTATAAGGCCCGAGGAGTTGTGGTATATGGCCAATATACCACGGCTCAGGACTGTTTTTAAGCAAGACACAACGCAGAGTGCCAGGACACAGCCCTTAGCCGTGGTATATTGGCCATATACCACAAACCCCCGAGGTGCCTTATTGACATTATAAACTGGTTACCAACGTAATTAGAGCAGTAAAAATAAATGGTTTTGTCATACACATGGAATAGGGTCTGATATACCACAGTTGTCAGCCAATCAGAATTCAGGGCTCAAACCACCCAGTTCATAATGTTCTTCAATCTCTTCATTCTTCCACAGAAACAGTTTCTGCTCAATTAAACTATAATTTCTTCATCCTGAATAGAGCCCTGCCCTCTCTCTGTGTGTGTGTGTGTGTGTGTGTGTGTGTGTAGTCTAGTCAACACTGTGTGAGCAGTAGAACTAATCTCGCGGTAACTGCGGCCCCCTCATCACATGACCCGGTGCATCACATGACAGAGCCTCATGTGAGAAACTGCTGCTTTTCTGTTTAACCACAGAGTTGCTAAAAAATCTTTGGTTTAACGCTCCCCAGTACACACCTCATCAGAGATACAGGAGGAAGAGGAGGAGAGGGGCAGATGTAGGAAACTTGGGGAAAACCGATGTTGATGAAAATCCTTGACTTCCTGGGAAACACTACCTTGAGCGCTCGTTCGCCCTCTTTCCCTCCCCATCTCATTACCCCCTCCCTCGCTCTCTCCATCCCCCCGGCCTCTCCATCCCCCCTTCCTCTCTCCATCCCCCCGGCCTCTCTCCATCCCCCCGGCCTCTCTCCTCTCCATACCAACAGTGTCAACCCATATCAGAGTGTCTTACAGTAACTTCTGTCTAATCCCATTAGTTACCATGCAGACATTTAGCAAACAGGAGTACAGTATGATAGTACAGTAGCCCTGACTACGACAGCACAGTAGCCCTGACTACAACAGCACAGTAGCCCTGACTACAACAGCACAGTAGCCCTGACTACAACAGTACAGTAGCCCTGACTACAACAGCACAGTAGCCCTGACTACGACAGCACAGTAGCCCTGACTACAACAGCACAGTAGCCCTGACTACAACAGCACAGTAGCCCTGACTACAACAGCACAGTAGCCCTGACTACGACAGCACAGTAGCCCTGACTACGACAGCACAGTAGCCCTGACTACGACAGTACAGTAGCCCTGACTACAACAGCACAGTAGCCCTGACTACGACAGTACAGTAGCCCTGACTACGACAGTACAGTAGCCCTGACTACAACAGCACAGTAGCCCTGACTACAACAGCACAGTAGCCCTGACTACAACAGCACAGTAGCCCTGACTACAACAGTACAGTAGCCCTGACTACAACAGCACAGTAGCCCTGACTACAACAGCACAGTAGCCCTGACTACAACAGCACAGTAGCCCTGACTACGACAGTACAGTAGCCCTGACTACGACAGCACAGTAGCCCTGACTACGACAGCACAGTAGCCCTGACTACGACAGCACAGTAGCCCTGACTACGACAGCACAGTAGCCCTGACTACGACAGCACAGTAGCCCTGACTACGACAGCACAGTAGCCCTGACTACGACAGCACAGTAGCCCTGACTACGACAGCACAGTAGCCCTGACTACGACAGTACAGTAGCCCTGACTACGACAGCACAGTAGCCCTGACTACGACAGCACAGTAGCCCTGACTACGACAGCACAGTAGCCCTGACTACAACAGTACAGTAGCCCTGACTACAACAGCACAGTAGCCCTGACTACAACAGCACAGTAGCCCTGACTACAACAGCACAGTAGCCCTGACTACAACAGCACAGTAGCCCTGACTACAACAGTACAGTAGCCCTGACTACAACAGTACAGTAGCCCTGACTACAACAGCACAGTAGCCCTGACTACAACAGCACAGTAGCCCTGACTACAACAGCACAGTAGCCCTGACTACAACAGCACAGTAGCCCTGACTACAACAGCACAGTAGCCCTGACTACAACAGCACAGTAGCCCTGACTACAACAGCACAGTAGCCCTGACTACAACAGCACAGTAGCCCTGACTACAACAGTACAGTAGCCCTGACTACGACAGTACAGTAGAGAATTCCCATTGTATAATAGCGTATAACGGGGTATGACAGAAGGAAGGTATGTAGGTATGATAATCTAGATAGTGCTCCTAACTGTGTGAAACAGTCTTGTTGGGCAGCCCTCTGTTGTTCCTGTGTTGGCTGAAGTACCAAGGCCTACTGGAACACTCACGGTGGGAGCATCCCAAATGGCACCCTATTCCTTATAAAGTACACTACTTTTGACCAGAGCCCTTTGGGTGCCATACAGGGTTCCATTTAGGATGCAGCCTTCAACAGACAAACAACCCTTCCTGATACAGGAGAGACAGGGGAGTTAGGACACTAGTTAGGACACCAGATCAGTGCAGACCAGGGTGTGTCTGACCTCCATGTTGTCTCCAACTCACACAGCTACTGGACAGGCCACGCTCTCACACACAGGCCTGAAACGTTCTACTACAACACAATAGAGAAATAAAACAACCAAAGCCAAGCCAAGTGAAAGGAAGTGAACTTACTTTGACAAACATATAATCCAACTCCTGATTCTCGTTCATCTTCACGCCTCAGCAGATCCCAGAGCCTTATCTTAAACTTTGCCCCCTCCTCTTCACCTCCCGGCCCCACACACACACTCCTGGCCAGCGGAGGGAGGTGAATCGATTAGAGTGATGGTTATAGTGTTGCGGACAGATGAAATATTCCCATTGTGTCTGACAGCGATCAGGACTCTGTCTCTCTCCCACCGGCTTCTACTATTCTCTGGTCCAACCCTATCATTGCACGACCCAGATTTCAGTCAAACAGCCCAGCTCCCGCCCTTCCAGCCCAGACTACCACCCCTCAGTCACATGAGAACGGAGGCAGACAAAAACTCGCTCAAACACACACACGAGCTGGGACGAAGAACCAAAAATTATCCACACCGACCAAACCAACCACTTATCGTGGACATTTGGCTGATATTGTTCATTATGATAAATAACCTATAGCACCCTACTAGAGAAGTGTGAAGTTTGAAATTAAATAAATTTGCTAATAGTAGTTAAGGGAAATATTTTTTTAAATAACTGTGGTGCACATAATGTTATAAACTTATCGTTCTGTTGATAATTTAGTCAATTTATCATGATATGGATTTTGGTCCATAAAGCCCAGCTCTACACACACACACACTCCCTCTCTCTCTCACACACACACAGGAGCAAACACACTCAAGCTAACTAAAGCTATAAGAGTCTCCTCAACCACAAAACTACCTAAGCCTTTGGCTCCTTACTAAGTCTTTGGCCCCTTACTAAGCCTTTGGCCCCTTACTACTGCTCCAAACACTGTGCCCAGAAAGTTACACACACACACTACAGAACAAGGCGTGTTTACCTGTCTGTGTCTGTGTGTATTTGAGTGTGTGTGTGGGTGTGTGTGTGTGTGTGTGTGTGTGTGTGTGTGTGTGTGTGTGTGTGTGTGTGTGTGTGTGTGTGTGTATGTATATGTGTGTGTGTGGAGCAGCAGGATGTCATGTAGATAGCACTGTGGACACGACTTCTCCGCTCAATTACCATAACAGAGTTACCGTGGTAATCTAATGCACATGTCCCGTATCAGTGTCTGAGCAAAACACAGACACACAATTATGAAATGGTCCAGCAGTTTGTCTTACTAGCTGACCTGATCAGTAGCATGAGGAAAGTGTGTTTAGCTTTGAGCCGAGAGATGCTGTATTCTTCTCTGAGCTACTAAATGACTGTGCTCTCCCTAATGCCCTTTAGGCTAGACCTGACTGATTAGATACACTCTGTTCACTAACCTGTGACAGCAGAGACGTCATTTTGACAGCATTAAAATGACAAGACATTTTTCTATAGTGAGAAAGAATGAGCTGACATTCATTCCAACAGAGTAACGTCACGCTGTATGCTAGACCTAAACTTAACCCTTTGAGTTGTGGGTTTGGTACTGGCAACAGCAGAATTATAGTTATTGGTGCTGGCAACAGCAGAATTATAGTTATTGGTACTGGCAACAGCAGAATTATAGTTATTGGTGCTGGCAACAGCAGAATTATAGTTATTGGTACTGGCAACAGCAGAATTATAGTTATTGGTGCTGGCAACAGCAGAATTATAGTTATTGGTACTGGCAACAGCAGAATTATAGTTATTGGTACTGGCAACAGCAGAATTATAGTTATTGGTGCTGGCAACAGCAGAATTATAGTTATTGGTACTGGCAACAGCAGAATTATAGTTATTGGTACTGGCAACAGCAGAATTATAGTTATTGGTGCTGGCAACAGCAGAATTATAGTTATTGGTACTGGCAACAGCAGAATTATAGTTATTGGTACTGGCAACAGCAGAATTATAGTTATTGGTACTGGCAACAGCAGAATTATAGTTATTGGTACTGGCAACAGCAGAATTATAGTTATTGGTGCTGGCAACAGCAGAATTATAGTTATTGGTACTGGCAACAGCAGAATTATAGTTATTGGTGCTGGCAACAGCAGAATTATAGTTATTGGTGCTGGCAACAGCAGAATTATAGTTATTGGTACTGGCAACAGCAGAATTATAGTTATTGGTGCTGGCAACAGCAGAATTATAGTTATTGGTACTGGCAACAGCAGAATTATAGTTATTGGTGCTGGCAACAGCAGAATTATAGTTATTGGTACTGGCAACAGCAGAATTATAGTTATTGGTACTGGCAACAGCAGAATTATAGTTATTGGTACTGGCAACAGCAGAATTATAGTTATTGGTACTGGCAACAGCAGAATTATAGTTATTGGTGCTGGCAACAGCAGAATTATAGTTATTGGTACTGGCAACAGCTGGGTTGTGGATTTGATCCCTACATGTCCCAATTACTGAGCTATGCGTTTCTTCATTGTACCTTTACCTGCCTTCTTTCTCCTCTCTAGAATATTGGGTCCTCTGACCCTCACACGGCCGGAGCAGACAGGAGACAAACCTAGTTTACAATACCACCCTCTGTGTGTGTGCGCGCAGTGTTTTCCATTCGCGCCAGCAGTCGGCTAATCAGCCGATTACAGACTCATTTTCTGCCGGCTACTTTTTGCACTTCATATTAACTAGGCTACTTTTCATTTAAAAGTTTCCATTTGCTAGCCTGATGTGCCTGTCAGTCTCAAAGCGAATGATGACAAGGAAACGCAGTCTGCTGTCTGTCCCGCCTGCCGGTACAGTGTATGAGTGCTGTGGTTGGTTGCAGTCAGATTTCTTTATATGGAGGAGGGAGAAAGCATGACGCTAGTGAATTCGCACGTCCCATGTAATGTAAATGGTAACGATACCAGACAGTGACGCTAAAGAGAGTGACTCTCATCAGTCAGTGTAGTATACCGAATCGCATCGGTGAGAGAGCCGTTCATTTGGCTCCCTAACTTGTACAGTGCCTTCGGGAAAGTATTCACACCCCTGGACTTTTCCCACATATTTTTGTGTTACAGCCTCAATTTAAAATGGATTAAGTTTAGATGTTTTCCACTGGCCTACACACAATGCCCCATAATGTCAAAGTGGAGTATTTTTGGGGGAGATTTTTACTAATGAATTAAAAATGAAACAGCTGTCAATAAGTATTCAACCACTTTGTTATGGCTAGCCTATATAAAAGTTCAGGACAAAAAAAAAAGTGCTTAACTTGTCACATAATAAGTTGCATGGACTCACTCTGTGCAATAAGTGTTTAACATGATTTTTGAATGACTACCTCATATCTGTACCCCACATACACAATTATCTGTAAGGTCCCTCAGTTGAGCAGTGAATTTCAAAACACAGATTCAACCACAAAGACCAGGGAGGTTTTCCAATGCCTCACCTAGAAGGGCACCTATTGATACAGTTGAAGTCAGAAGTTTACATACACCTTAGCCAAATACATTTAAACTCAGTTTTTCACAATTCCTGACATTTAATCCTAGTAATGATTACCTGTTTTAGGTCAGTTAGGATCACCACTTTAATTTAAGAATGTGAAATGTCAGAATAATAGTAGAGAGAATGATTTATTTCAGCTTTTATTTCTTTTATCACATTCCCAGTGGGTCAGAAGTTTACATACACTCAATTAGTATTTGGTAGCATTGCCTTTAAATTGTTTAACTTGGGTCAAACGTTTTGGGTAGCCTTCCACAAGCTTCCCACAATAAGTTGGGTGAATTTTGGCCCATTCCTCCTGACAGAGCTGGTGTAACTGAGTCAGGTTTGTAGGCCTCCTTGCTCACACACACTTTTTCAGTTCTGCCCACAAATCTTCAATGGGATTGAGGTCAGGGCTTTGTGATGGCCACTCCAATACCTTGACTTTGTTGTCCTTAAGCCATTTTGCCACAACTTTGGAAGTATGCTTGGGGTCATTGTCCATTTGGAAGATCCATTTGCAACCAAGCTTTAACTTCCTGACTAATGTCTTGAGATGTTGCTTAAATATATCCACAAAATTTTCCTTTCCCCATGATGCTATCTATTTTGGAAGTGCGCCAGTCTCTCCTGCAGCAAAGCACCCCCACAGCATGATGCTGCCATCCCCGTGCTTCACGGTTGGGATGGTGTTCTTCGGCTTGCAAGCCGCCCCCTTTTTCCTCCAAACATAACGATGGTTATTATGGCCAAACAGTTCTATTTTTGTTTGACCAGAGGACATTTCTCCAAAAAGTATGATCTTTGTCCCCATGTGCAGTTGCAAACCGTAGTCTGGCTTTTTTATGGCGGTTTTGGAGCAGTGGCTTCTTCCTTGCTGAGCGGCCTTTCAGGTTGTGTCGATATAGGACTCGTTTTACTGTGGATGTAGATATTTTGTACCGATTTCCTCCAGAATCTTCAAAGTCCTTTGCTGTTGTTCTGGTATTGATTTTCACTTATCGCACCAAAGTACGTTCATCTCTAGGAGACAGAACGCGTCTCCTTCCTGAGCGGTATGACGGCTGCGTGGTCCCATGGTGTTTATACTTGCGTACTATTGTTTGTACAGATGAACGTGGTACCTTCATGTAACCGGTGTGAAATGGCTAGCTAGTTAGCGGGGTGCGTGCTAATAGCGTTTCAATTGGTGACGTCACTTGCTCTGAGACCTTGAAGTAGTTGTTTCCCTTGCTCTGCAAGGGCCGCGGCTTTTGTGGAGCGATGGGTAACGATGCTTCGAGGGTGGCTGTTGTCGATGTGTGCAGAGGGTCCCTGGTTCGAGCCCAGGTAGGGGCGAGGAGAGGGACGGAAGCTATACTGTTACATTGATGCTGTTGACCCGGATTACTGGTTACTGCGGAAAAGGAGGTCAAAAGGGGGGTGAATGTAACCGGTGTGAAATGGCTAGCTCGTTAGCAGGGTGTGCGCTAATAGCGGTTCAATCGGTGACGTCACTCGCTCTGAGACCTTGAAGTAGTTGTTTCCCTTGCTCTGCAATGGGTAACGATGCTTCGAGGGTGGCTGTTGTCGATGTGTGCAGAGGGTCCCTGGTTCAAGTCCAGGTAAGGGCGAGGAGAGGGACAGAAGCTACAATGTTACATTCAGGCGTTTGGAAATTGCTCCCAAGGATGAACCAGACTTGTGGAGGTCTACAATTGCTTTTCTGAGGTCTTGGCTGATTTCTTTTGATTTTCCCATGATGTCAAGCAAAGATGCACTGAGTTTGAAGGTAGGCCTTGAAATACATCCACAGGTACACCTCAATTGACTCAAATGATGTCAATTAGCCTATCAGAAGCTTTTAAAGCCATGACATCATTCTCTGGAATTTTCCAAGCTGTTTAAAGGCACAGTCAACTTAGTGTATGTAAACTTTTGACCCACTGGAATTGTGATACAGTGAATTATAAGTGAAATAATCCGTCTGTAAACAATTGTTGGAAAAATTACTTGTGTCATGCACAAAGTAGATGTCCTAACCGACTTGCCAAAACTATAGTTTGTTAACAAGAAATTTGTGGAGTGGTTGAAAAACGAGCTTTAATGACTCCAACCTAAGTGTATGCAAACTTCCGACTTCAACTGTAGATGGGTAAAAGTTTAAAAAAGCAGACATTGAATATCCCTTTGAGCATGGTGAAGTTAATAATTACACTTTGGATGGTGTATCAATACACCCACTCACTAAAAAGATACAGACGTCCTTCCTAACTCAGTTGTCGGAGAGGAAGGAAACCGCTCAGGGATTTCACAATGAGGCCAATGGTGACTTTAAAGCAGATACAGAGTTTAATGGCTGTGATAGCAGAAAAATTAGGATGGATCAACAACATTGTAGTTACTCCACAATACTAACCTAATTGACAGAGTGAAAAAAGGAAGCCTGTACAGAATAAAACATATTTCAAAACATGCATCCTGTTTGTAACAAGGCACTAAAGTAATACTGAAAATAAAGCTATTCACTTTTTGTCCTGAATACAAAGTGTATTGGATTTGCCCCAAACATTACAACACATTACCGAGTACCATTCTCCATATTTTCTTGCACAGTCTTGGCTGCATCATGTTATGGGTATACATGTAATTGTTAACGACTGGGAACTTTTTCAGAATAAAAAATAAACGTAAATGGAGCTAAGCACAGGAAAAATCCTAAAGGAAAACCTGATTCAGTCTGCTTTCCACTAGACACTGGGGGGTGAATTCACCCTTCAGCAGGACAATAACCTAAAACACAAGGCCAAATATACACTGGAGTTGCTTAGAAGACAGTGAATGTTCCTGAGTGGTCGAGTTACAGTTTTGACATAAAGCTACTTGAAAATCTATGGCAAGACCTGAAAATGGTTGATCAACAACCAATTTCACAGAGCTTGAAGAATTTTGGAAAGAATATTGTGCAAATGTTTCACAATCCAGGTGTGGAAAGCTCTTAGAGATTTACCCAGAAAGACTCAGATGCAATCGCTGCCAAAGCTGCTTCAACAAAGTATTGACGCAGGGGTGTGAATACTTATGTAAATGAGATATTTCTATATTTCATTTTCAATAAATTAGCAAAAATGTCAACAAAAAAATAATCTGTTTTCACTTTGTCATTATGGGGTATTATGTGTAGATGCGTGAGAGAAAAAAATCTGTTTAATCCATTTTGAATTCAGGCTGTAACACAAACTATTGTGGAATAAGTCTAGGGGTATGAATACTTTCTGAAGACACTGTATAGGCTACAGTAGGCCTAAGCTGTTTGATTATCTTCAGATAAATGATGAAAACATTCAATGAAGATGGTGAATCACTGCAGGAACAACAGGTAGTGGTGAGCCTCATTCTGATCCACATATGATAATTAGGGCCCTCATGGAATCCAGGCATTAAAACAGAATTCAACAATATTAAAAAATTTATTGACCTTAGTAGGGAATCAACTAAATAAATATTAAATTCATAATATGCCCAAGTTTATCTTAAGACATGAACAGAAGGCATCAGTGATTCCTATTTCCTGCAACTTTCTGAAGAGGGAAAGAGAATGCTCCGGTCTGTGAGTGTGCATCTGCAACTTTGCATAGCCTTTAGTGATGCTGTTAATGAGAACAGTCTTCTGGTAGATGGAAAGGCTTTTCCAAAAACCTTCTCAATTAAATGTTAACTACAAAGTAGCCTATGCCTACCTGGCAGAATGATGACATGATTATTTGCATCAATCCAGTGGGTATTTGTTTCGCAAACTCCCATTACATGTACAGCTAAACAACAGCCTCTTCCTAGGTGTGCACTTAAATTAAAGGGTAACTACACCCAAAAATCTACATTTCTCTCTACACAATATCACAACAAATGTTTCCAATCTAGGAGGTAAACTCGATAAAGTATTTCATAATTTCGCTGTGCATTTCAGATGGATTCATGGTATTAGAATGTACGAGAGGCCACCAGAATAGAGCTCATTAGGCAAAAAAAAATAAAAAATGTAAGCACCCCCGAACCAGGGGCGCCTGGCTGGCTACCTTTTCTATTTGGCTGGCTAATCTATGTACTTGTGGGAAACACTGGTGTGTGTGTGTTGCTTATGCAGCGGAGGACCTTCTGAACTAACCGTTTATTGGTTAGAGACACAAAAAGAAGAGTGTTCCCTAGACCTCTGTACACATAAATAAAGCACACACACCCTCAGGGAAAACCTCTGATTTGACACACCCTTTGACACTTAAGACTAAAAGGCATTAGCAATGCACACAGACATTTCAGTTTTTATGGAAAGACTTAATTTGTGCAGCGGTGAATGCATCCTAAGTATGGATAGTCATGTCTGCAGACAGATGGAAATACACTGCCGGTATGTCTAACACAATCTTTCTATATGTTTCTAATATATCCACACACTCCTTCTTCTGGTGTGTGGATGGATGTGATAGTAGTAACCCTGAGGACTCGGACACTTCAGGGTATCAGTCATTCACACCACACCGACACACACCACTCTCTGTTCATTCTGAATACAGCAGCTGGCCTAGTGGGGGGATGGGCAACTCATCTCTCTTTCTCACACACCCAGACTCTCTGCCCTCATCTGAATTATCCTCCTCACATTGTTGGTCAAATACAATAACATCAACAACAAATTAGTATTATTTTCTTTGTTGGGTAGGGTCTTGTTATTCTAGGCTGTTGTCATTCATTTCTTTATTATAATTATGCTAAACTCAAATTGCATCCCTCTATTTGGGCTGTTTTGATCAGGCAGTGATACGTCTTTATCTCTCAGCTCTCACCATTCCCCTGGCCTAGCTGTCTCGAGCTTGGGCTGCGTTGTTTCACTATATTGGATCATTCCAATACATTGGTATCACTCCGCGGCGGAGGGATACATCCGAGGTGAGGATTTACAGATTTACTCCCCGTTTACACCTGTGTCACGGCTGGGGTCTGCCCCTATATATAGACCCCATGGCCGCGACACACGTTCTCTTTCATTTTCTCGGCAGACGTCCGTATGGTTTGAGGTACAAACTTTCTGAAGTTCGCTTGGTAAGTGTAATATCTTGCGTGGAAGTATACTCACTGGCTGTTTGCAGCCTGGAGCAGCTGGCCACATGGCCAGCCCCTAGAGTGCTCCACCCGCTGCGTGCGGTTGATCTGTATCTTCCGCCCGTGGTTTGTCGTGCTTGTGTTTTGTTAGCTCTACACTACGACTCTGTGTGCATCCATTAATATATTGGTGGCTCTTGCTGCCACAAACTGTATTTACCTTACACAACTTGCCGACTGGCTTGTTTTGTGTGTGTTGTGAATTGCTTTAACATGCTGTCCCCGCGCTATAGGCGCAGGTTCTCTGCTAACTACCCTACACGGGTTCTCTGCTAATTACCCTACACGGTTTTCTTGTTCTTTCTCCTGCAGAATGTAAGAGTATGGTGGTGGGCTGCCACTACGTTGAGAGATTAACTTTGGAGTTCCTTAACGGAGTTAGTCCATCATTTTTTGTTTTCTGCTTGGATATTAAACCATCTAGGTAAAAATCGCAGTTGGCAAAACACAAAAACAAAAAAACACATAAATCAAATCCATTACCTGGTTGCTGTTTTTTTGTCTGCCTGTTTTTCCCACAGGGGTCTTCCCCTGTGTTTGCAGAGGTACTGGGTAATTTATCCCTCACCGGGTTCCTGTTCCTCCAAGCTGGTCACGACATGGCTCTCCCAGGGAGTCGGACGCCTGCTCCGTGGCCTTGTTGGCTTGGCTGAGCTTATGGCTTCCCTTTGTGACAGGTGTGATGGTGCCATCCCCCCTGGGGATCCGCATACCTTGTGCATGCACTGCCTGAGTTTGAGCCATACTGGATGCCTGTTTTGTGTGGTGTTTGGACGCCTGCACCTGGCGCGATTGGAGGCCATGCGCAAGTGGGTCGGTCAGGCTGGGGCTTAGGCTGGGGATGAGCTCCCTCCCTCAGGAGTGGTGCGGCAGCGAGCTGTTAGTCCCCTCTACTGGGCCCAGTACCCCTCCAAAGAAGCGTGGCCAGGGCCACCGCAGGCAGAGCCCATCTCCTGCCAGTCCTGGAATGGGGCATGAGCCAGACCGCTGGGACCACCTTGAACGGAGGGCGCATGCCCTGCGTCAGGAGGTTGATAGCTTCGATGGCAATGACAGCTGTTCCCTGTTGGCCAGTGATAGGCTGTTCCTGGGGGACGATGCTGGCACTGTTCACCACGTGAGCGGGGCTACCAGGCTGACAGGCCATCACAAGCCGCCAGCGGGGCTTCATCACCCCCAGCGGCTCGAGAGGCCTACTCACTTGGGTAGCCACTGCACTGGACATCAACTGGTGAACAGTGAGGACTCTCCATCTGTCCCTACCTCTGCTGAGTTCCGCGAGGCCTTGCAGGAGAGCTGGGCCTCTGCCAGGGTGGAACTCGCGACTGAAGGCGGGACTCCTCCCCCCCAGAGGTACAATGCGGCCATGCTGCTGCAGGCCTACCTGCAGGCCTACCTGCAGCAGCAGGACACGTAGGACGTTGGAGCTCCTCCGGAAAGTGATGGGAGGTGTCTCGTCTGCTTTCCCTGCTCCAGAGGGATGTGGCCCGTGCCAACGGACGGGCCATGGTGCAGGTGGTTACCTCCTGGAACCATGTCTAGGCTGGCCCAATCCAGTCTGCCAGCTGCTCTCCAGAGCACATTTGCCACTCACCCCATCACCCCAGGGCTGATGTTGGCCCAAGGGTTGATGACATTCTAGAGCAGACCGATAAGGTTCGTAGGGACCGGGACACCCTGAGACGGTTCATGCCGCCTCCTCACGCCCCGGGTCCAAGGCCGTCCCCACCCACCTGCACCCGAACGACGGTGGGGTCCTTCTCCTGACGCATTGCCTCGTGCTAAGGGACGACAGCGGGGAGGGGCACAGCGTGAGGTGAAGCAACAGCCTGTTTTCCCACATGAGTCTTCCTCGGTTTTTGCAGAGGTACTGGGTAATTTATCCTATTCCTCTAAGCGGGTCACAACATAAGCTCTCCCAGGGCTTTGGACCCCTGCTCCGTGGCCTTGTTTGCTTGGCTGAGCTTATGGCTTCCCTTTGTGACAGGTGTGATGGTGTCAACCGTCACCACCATAGGGACGTGCCTGGGGGACCCATGCGCTCGAGGCCCTTCTTTGGACACTGTGTTAACTAACCTCCAGACGAGCTTCAATGCCATACAACTCTCCTTCCGTGGCCTCCAACTGCTCTTAAATGCAAGTAAAACATAATGCATGCTCTTCAACCGATCGCAACCCGCACCTGCCCGCCCGTCTAGCATCACTACTCTGGATGGTTCGGACTTAGAATATGTGGACAACTACAAATACCTTGGTGTCTGGTTAGACTGTAAACTCTCCTTCCAGACTCACATTAAGCATCTGCAATCCAAAATTAAATCTAGAATCTGCTTCCTATTTTGCAACATACCCTTGTAAAACTGACTATCCTACCGATCCTTGACTTCGGCGATGTCATTTACAAAATAGCCTCCAACACTCTACTCAGCAAACTGGATGCAGTCTATCACAGTGCCATCCGTTTTGTCACCAAAACCCCATATACTACCCACCACTGTGACCTGTATGCTCTCGTTGGCTGGCCCTCGCTTCATATTCGTCGCCAAACCTACTGGCTCCAGGTCATCTATAAGTCTTTGCTAGGTAAAGCCCCGCCTTATCTCAGCTCACTGGTCACCATAGCAGCACCCACCCGTAGCACACGCTCCAGCAGGTATATTTCACTGGACACCCCCAAAGCCAATTCCTACTTTGGCCACCTTTCCTTACAGTTCTCTGCTGCCAATGACTGGAACAAATTGCAAAAACCACTGAAGCATGAGACTCATATCTCCCTCATTAACTTCAAGCATCAGCTGTCAGAACAGCTTACAGATCATTGCACCTGTACATAACCCATCTGTAAATAGCCCACCCAACTACCTCATCCCCATATGATTATTATTTTTGCTCCTTTGCACCCCAGTATCTCTACTTGCACATTCATCTTCTGCACATCTATCACTCCAGTGTTTAATTGCTAAATTGTAATTATTTCGCCACTATGGCCTATTTACTGCCTTACCTCCCTAATCTTACTTCATTTGCACACACTGTATATAGACTTTTCTATTGTGTTATTGACTGTACGTTTGTTTATTCCATGTGTAACTGTGGTTATGTCGCACTGCTTTGCTTTATCTTGGCCAGGTCGCAGTTGTAAATGAGAACTTGTTCTCAACTGGCCTACCTGGTTAAATAAAAAGTGAAATCAAATTAAAATACATTTAAAAAAAGAGGAGAGGCGGGCCCTGGCAGGTCCCCTGACATTTATTTATTTATTTTTTATTTAACCTTTATTTAACCAGGAAGGGCTCATTGAGATTTAAAATCTCTTTTTCAAGAGCGTCCTGGCCAAGATAGGCAGCACCAAGTCATTACAAAAAATTACAGACAGACAACATGAAAAACTACAAGTAATCTAGTAAAAACCATTCATGAATTCACAAGAGTATAACAATATCAAAAACAGCAAATTAAAAACATTGACAGGTCAGGGAATCAGCCTCAAAATCCTTCATCAGTGATTTAAAAACACCAATCGGGACAAGTTCTTCCAGTTTAAAATGATTTTGTAAGGTGTTCCAAGACGATGGCGCAGAGTACATAAAAGACCTTTTACCAAATTCAGTTCGGACATTTGGAACAGTTAGCAGGATAAAGTCCAGTGAACGAAGAGAGTACCCACCACATTTCTGAACAATAAAAATGCCCAAATAAAAAGGTAGTAAACCCAAAATGGCTTTGTAAATAAAAGTATACCAGTGACTGAGCCTACGAGTAACTAGAGAAGGCCAGCCAACCCTGGTATACAAAGTGCAGTGGTGCGTAAGGGTTTTGCAGTTTAAAATAAATCTCAAAGTGCCATGGTAAAGAGTGTCAATTGATCTCAAACACTGAGCGGAAGCATTCATATATAAAATATCCCCATAGTCTAGTAAAGGCATAAATGTAGCTGATACTAGCCTCCTTCTGGCTTCAAAAGAAAAACAGGCCTTATTCCTAAAATAAAATCCCAATTTCAGCTTCAATTTTTTTGTAAGTTGTTGAATATGCAATTTAAAAGAGAGGCCGTCATCAATTAGAATTCCAAGATATTTGTATGAGGTTACAACCTCAATCTCCTTGCCCTGACAGGTAGTAACAGGTGAAAGGTTCAGAGGTCTATTTCTTGCATTAGAAAACACCATTAGTTTAGTTTTGTCAGTATTGAGGATAAGCTTCAATTGACACAAGGTATGTTGAACAGTATAAAAAGCAGTTTGCAAGTTCTGGAAAGCTTTTGTAAGAGATGAGGCACAACAGTAAATAACAGTATCATCAGCATAAAAATGAAGTTGTGCATTTTGGACATTTCTGTCTAAATCATTTATATAAATAGTGAATAAGAGAGGACCAAGTACAGAGCCCTGGGGCACACCATTCAGGACAGACAATTTAACAGACATAAGCCCATCAAATTGAGTGCACTGAGTTCTATCAGACAGATAGTTAGCAAACCATGCAACTGCATGCTCCGAAAGACCTACACTCAACAATCTCTGCCTCAGTATAGCATGATCAACTGTATCAAAAGCCTTAGAGAGATCAATAAAAAGTGAGACACAGTGCTGTTTTTTGTCAAGGGCTTCAGTGATATCATTTAAAACCTTCATGGCTGCTGTAATTGTGCTATGCTTCTTCCTGAAGCCCGATTGGTACATTGATAAAATAGAGTTAGTAAATAAAAACTCTTTTAGCTGTTCACTTACAAGGGTTTCAAGTATTTTCACCAGGGGTGACAGCTTTGAGATTGGCCTATAATTATTTAAAAGAGTTGGATCTCCCCCTTTTAAAAGTGGTAGGACAAATGCTGATTTCCAGATCTTTGGAATTTCATTACATTCCAGGGTTAGATTGAACAGATATGTAAGTGGTTCAGCTATGAAATCAGCTGCCAGATTTAAAAAGCAGGGATCCAAAACATCAGGACCTGCAGGCTTTCTTTGATCTAAGGATTTCAGGGCTTTATGTACCACCTGCACTGAGAATGGCAGAAAGCTAAAAGTTTGACCAGCTCTCACTGGTTCATCCACACAGGGTTGTACAGAGACAGAGGACACTGGTTCATCCACACAGGGTTGTACAGAGACAGAGGGCACTGAATCAAACAGCCTACCAGATGATACAAAGTGCTCATTGAAACAATTCAGCATTTCAGTTTTGTCATATATAGCAACAGAGTCCTTCAAAACACATGATGGTAATTCATTAACATTACTGTTACCAGACATAGACTTAATAGCATTCCAAAACTTTCTAGGGTCATTCAGGTTATCAGTGGTAACAGACATAAAATATTCAGACTTGGCCTTCCTGAGAAGAAAAGAACACTTGTTTCTTAACTGCCTAAAAATAAGCCAATCAGCATCAGAACAAGATTTCCTTGCTTTAGCCCAGGCTAGATTACGGTCGTGAATAATACAAGACAGCTCAGAAGAAAACCATGGATTATCCCGCCCTTTAACCCTGAACCTGCGGAATGGTGCATGTTTGTTTACTATTTGGAAAAAACCCATCATGAAAGAATTTCCAGGCAGTTTCCACATCAGGGATAAGCTCAATCTTGCTCCAGTCAAAATAAAACAAATCATGAAAGAAAGCCTGCTCATTAAAACACTTCAAATTTCTCTTACGAATAAAACGTGGATTTGTCTTTGGAACCTTAGTATTTCTAACAGCAACAACAGCACAATGGTCACTTAAATCATTACAAAAAACACCAACCGCAGAATATTTATGTGGAACATTTGTCAATATCAAATCAATCAGGGTAGATTTATCTGGGCATTTAAGATTTGGGTGAGTGGGTGAATTAATCAACTGGGTAAGATTCATAGAATTACAAAACATTTTTAAATCATCAGACACCGGCTTTAACCAACACCAGTTGAGATCACCAATCAAGATCATTTCACTGTAAAGAAGTTTAGACATAAGGTGCGTCAAAGAAGAAAATGCATCACCAAGAGCAGAGGGGGGTCTATAACAGCCAATCACAGTTATAGAGAGGCCCTTTGAAACCTCAATATTCAAAGCAAGAAATTCCAACTGTTTACAAATAGTTTCAGACTTTGCCACACTTAAATGGAATTTAGATTTTACATATATAGCCACACCCCCACCTTTCTTAACCCGATCTGTGCGATAAACATTGTAACCACTTATACAAATATCCTTATCAAAAATAGACTTGCTGAGCCAGGTTTCAGAAAACACAATTACATCAGCATCAGTTGATTTAGCCCAAATCCTAACCCCATCAATTTTTGACAACAGGCTGCGTACATTTAAATGAAAAATACCAAAACCAGATCTTGATTTAAAATCAGAGGGGGTTTGGAGACATTGCATATCAGGGCCAGGGTTAGGTTGCACGTTACCTGATATCAACAACAGAAGAATAACTAAGCACCTCTGTTTAATAACCTTGCACGGCTTCTCTTTTTTAAGAGACCTACTGCAAGCGAATTCTACAAGTGAGTTTCCAGACAATACAAAACAGTCATTTAAAACCATTAGACTTTGGTAGTGACACAAATTTGTACTGTTCACATCATGCCACAAACGCATCGGCACTTGGACGAGACATACACTTACCCGGCCTCGGCCGCTTCTCCCGGTCTCAAAGGGCAAAGTGGGAGGAGTGTTTGGAGTCCCCATGGGGGTTGTCCTCAATGCTCGAGGGGTACTGACTCCAATCCCGGTGCCGGCCTCCATTCTTTAGGGGCCTTCGTGTCACCGCGGTGGCCGACCCTCTAAAGAAAACCCTGCGGCTGGAGATTTCCTCACTCCTGGACAAGGGTGTTGTCCGCAGGATTGAGACATCAGAATGGCTAGGCGGGTTCTACACCACTATTTTGTGGTCCCAAAAAGAGATGGAGGGTTTTGACCGATTCTGGACCTCTGCAACCTCAATGGGTACTTGAAGGTACTGAGATTCCACATGAGGTCCCCAGCCTGCATGTTGCAGGCCGTGTCCAGGGACCAGTGGTTTGTGACGCTGGACCTGATGGATGCGTACTTCCATGTTCCTGTTTACCCAGCTCATTGGAAGTACCTCCGATTCGCTTTCGAAGGGAGGGCTTACGAATTCATGGTTCTCCCCTTTGGCCTCTCCTTGGCACCCCACACTTTCACAACTTCTCACGTACCGAAGATTGTTAATCCTTAATTACCTGGACGATTGGCTGATTGTGCCCCGACCAGGACCCAGGTCCTGCCAGACAGAGACGTGCTCTTGACCCACATCGGTGGGCTGGGCATTACTGTAAACAACAAGAGTCGTCCGATGCCCACCCAGAGGATGGCCTTCATTGGTATGGAACTGGACTCAGTCCTCATGAGAGCAAGCCTGCCCACCAGAAGGGTTCAGGCGATCTTAACTTGCCTTGATTACTTTCGGCAGGGGCGGGTGGTATCCGCCCTAACCTGCCAACGCCTGTTGGGCTTGCTGACGGCGGCCTTGTTGTTGATTCCCCTGGGCCTGCTCCATCTCCGGCCTCTTCAACAGTGGTTCAACTCCCACCAGCTGCACCCAAAGCGTCACCGTCACCGCCAGCTGCGGGTGACCGCACAGTGCCTCAGGGTATTGTTGAGGTGGCGCTGTCACTCCTTTCTCTCAGATGGGGTGGAGATGCTAAGGATGTGCCGCCGGGAGCTGGTCAGCACAGACGCCTCCCAGATTGGCTGTGGGGGGGGGGGTGATCAAGGGCAGGTTGGCCAGCGGCTGTTGGCTACCCCTTGGAGCGGCGGGCACATCAATACACTACAGCTCCGAGCTGTACTGCTGGTCCAGCAGTCTTTCCTTCCACATCTGAATGGAAGACATGTCCTGTTGAGAATGGACAACACCACAGTGGTGGCTTCCATCAACCATCAGGGTGGACTAAGGTCCCACCGCCTCCATATTATGACACGGAATCTCCTTCTCTGGGCTCAGGGACGTCTAGTGTCTCTACGCGTAGCACACGTACCTGGCATCCTAAATGTGTCAGTGATCCTCTCGAAGGAGGGCCCGCCACCTTGGGACTGGAGCCTACATCCCCAGGTGGTGCAGCACCTGTGGGACAAGTTCGGGAGGGTGCAGGTGGACCTGTTAGCCTCTCTGGACAATGCACACTGCCCCCTGTGGTACTCCATGTCGGAGCCACCAGGGCCTCTGGGCTTGAAAGCTCTGGCTCACGATTGGCCAGGCCTTGAGCTTATGCATTCCCCCCTTTTCCCCTGATCCAGGCTGTGCTGGACAGGACCAGGATGGCAGAGCATCGTCTGCTTCTGGTGGCCCCATACTGGCCCAGACGACCCTAGTTCAGCCTTCTCCTGTCCCTGTTGTCTGGGACACCTTGGCAACTTCCCCTGAGACCGGACCTGCTGTTTGAGGTTGGGGGAACTCTGTGGCATACGAGGCCGCACCGCCTCAGTCTGTGGGCTTGGCCACTGAACGGCACCAATGGACTATGTTAGGACTACAGGAGGGTGTAATGAACACCATACAGAGCACAAGGGCGCTGGTTACAACCGCGGCATACCAGTTGCGCTGGCGGTTGTCCTGCTCTTGGTGCACTGGTATTGAGGTTGTGCCCGAGTCATGCGGGGTGCAGTATGTCCTCCAATACCTGCAGTCTCGCTTGGATGAGGGCTTGGCGGCCTCTACACTGAGAGGGTCTTTGGCCGCTATATCTGCCTGCCATGCGGGGTGGGGCGCCATCCCTTGGTCTCCAGGTTTATGTAGGGGGTTCGTTGCCTGCGTCCAGCTAGGACCCGCTCAACAGCAAGCTGGGATCTGGATGTGGTCTTGGCAGCTTTGGCAAAGCCACCTTCCGAACAGTTGGAGTCTGCCTCCCTGAAACAGCTCTATATGAAGGTGTTTTTTTTTGTACCGATTACTTCCATGAAGAGGGTGGGTGAGCTCCATGCTCTTTCGGTAAGTTCTGAGTGCTACCGGATGGACCCTGGACCCAGTATATCTCTCCACCCCAGTTCTGCATTCCTCCCGAAGGTTCTGTCAGACAGGCATGTGAACATCCCTTTTTATCCTGTCTCCTTACAACCCTCCCGGCAGTGGCGGGTCTGGACCTCCCTCCGGCATGCTGTGCACTGTGAGGACACTGGCTACCTATGTGGAGCGGACACAGTCAGTGAGAACAACAGACCAGCTCTTTGTCTCACGATTACGACAGCATACCGCCTGGCTGGCAGGCCAGTGCTGGGATCTGTGGTGGCACATTCAACACGAGGTGTGGCTGCGTCCTTGGCTCTACTGACAGGAGTGCCCCTCGCTGATATCTGTGCTGCGGCCAGCTGGGCTTCCTCTTGCACCGTTGTTAGGTACTATCGGTTAAATGTGGCACCTCCCTCTGCGGTTGGTTCAGCGGACCTGGGCGTCGCCTCCCCGTTCTGGGACTGTGCCGGGACCCCCTTCCATATTGACGGCCCCTGTGTTTCAGTCCCGCGCTGGGACTTTGCCGCTGGCTGACCAGGTCCCTCTAGCACCGTCTAATCTGGTACGGGTATACCAATATATTGGAGTGATCCAATATAGTGAAACATAACGAAGGTTACGTATGTAACCACGGTTATGTGAGCTACATGGATCACTCCAATCCTCTACGGTGCTAGAGGCGCCTCAAAAATGATGTAGAGAACGTGTGCCATGGGGTCTATATATAGGGGCGGACCCCAGCCGTGACACAGGTGTACACAGGAGTAAATCTGTAAATCCTCACCTCAAATGTATCCCTCCGCCGCGGCGTGATACCAATATATTGGAGTGATCCATATAAATGTACATAAGTAACCTTCGTTCAGCTGGATGCAAAGTTTGGAACGTTCAGCTAGGAATATCCGATGTAAAACAAACATGCATGGCTGACTTGTAGAATACGGAATAACGTCAGCTCTATTTGTGATATTTTTATCTACCTTTGCATACTGAACATGGTCATGGTCAAAAAGGGGGACAAAAATCTCTAAACAAATCGCGGTGACGTAAGCGGGGCCCGTGACGTCACCACTGGTATCAGCATCATTCCTCTCTCCTCCGTAACCAAACCGAATCCCAGCCTCGAGATCAAATAAACGGCCTTTATAAAACACAATAACAAACATCACTGTGCGACTGCCGGTTGACAAAATAACATGATTTATGTAGGTCAAAAAACACCATTCTCCATCTTAGCCAGTGCGATACTAAATGTATACCAAAATAAAAATCGTATTTTTAAAAGTGCATCAACCCAGACCTGACATTAAGCCGAATAATAAAATATTTAAATTGACGGTCATTCTGAGCGGGGGGCTATGAAGGGCAGAGACAGAGGCCGAATCGCAGAACCCATAGCCTCGGCGCTTTGTCAGCTGAGCTGCTTCTGCTGCACCCATTTTAACACAGCAGAGAGCTAAATATAGAAGACGCCTTCACTCAGTCATAGGCTACTGCATGTCAACCTATATGTACTGTGTATTGCCCCAGGCTGTAGGACGCTGCTTTAAACGCTTTTCATACGTTCCAAAAACCACGCACTGGTTTGATAACCACCTCCGGTGCGTTGTTCGAGGCTTTGTGACCTGTCAATCTCGATGTTTGGTTTAAAGACTTCCTTCTCATTCATTCCCGCCATCAACGAATGAATGATTATAAACAAGCTCTTTGCTTTGTTCTCATTGAAGAAAGCGCTGCAGAAACGCTATAAACGCACAAGGCAAATACCGATTACGTTGGTTATATTACCTTTGTGTACAGCTCTGACGCTGCCATACTGGTGGAGCTGTCGTGTCCTTTTTCCATGAATCTCAGCAGCTAGATTTGAACATCAGTAGTTCGCCGCTCCGTTTTTTCCTCGCAGTTAATAAAAGTCCCTCCAGGTTTTAGGTTACTCTCTTTTTAGTGTACAACACCTAGCGCCATCATACCTAGAAAACCTCAATATTTTGGCATCTCTCGGAGCATTATGGGAATTGATGATGGATAAAATGATTCAGTGAAACGCGGTTGTTGCCATGGGCTCGGAAACATGGCTAAACAGCGCTCCGCTGTGGCCAAGAGGCGACATCGCTTTAGTTCTGCTGGTTAGAACCATGGTTTAGAAGCCTGCTAGTCAGATATTAGTCAGATTCCGTTGCAAAACGTTTAGTCTGTTTACTATAGGAGCCAAACGGAAGCAAACAGAACGAAACGGGGAGGAATCTACCTGAATTTGTACAACAGAAACTCATGTTCGATGCCAAACGTTTTCCGTTTGGATTGCAACAGACTAAACGTTTTGCAACAGAATACGACTAATGAATACAGCCCTGGTTGCCATGTGCCATAGGCCTGATAATTTAGCCCTCTTTATCCCAGATGGGACATAAAGATGCAACAATCCTATTCCACTAGGGTCTGTCAGTCTTTGGCCAGAGCTTGTGTGTCTTAAGTGGGAGATAAATCCAGATTATTTATATACATTTTGATCAAGATTTATCTTGGTGGTGCTTCGGCTCTGCTGGTGTTATCCCTCATCTAATACTAACTGGCCTCCACATTTGCATACATAATTCCTTTGTATACAATCCTTCATAGATGATTGTATGATCTGTCAATGCATGGAGTCAGTCATCAAACACCCAACAGCCATTTGTGCAAAACTATTTTATTTACAAAACAAAATGGCACAAAGTGACAGGGGGGGGGGGGGTTGTGGATGGGGGCAGTCATATACACACACACCTTAACTATTCAGTCCTTCAGCTTCAGACCCTTGATGACCACACCCACTAGTGGACTGGCCTGTGCATATATACAGTAGAGCACTATATAGGGAATAGGGTGTGATTGAGATCTGTAAAGATATGCTGGCCAAAGAGGGTAGGTGTGTATGAGGGAGAGTGTGTGTGTGAGAGAGAAAGAAGGAGAGTGGGAGTGAGTGTGTGTATGTGAGAGAGTTGGGGTGTAGAGGAGTGTGTCTGTGTGTGAGAGATGAATGAGGGTGTGTGAGGCCAAAGAATTTGGAGCTAAATGAAGATGTCTTTAGAACCCCCGTCACATCATCCAGCTGTTACATCTACATTCACCAGTGGAGGCTGCTAAGGGGAGGACGGCTCATAATGGATGGAACAGAGTAGATGGAATGGCATCAAACACATGAAAACCATGTGTTTGATACCATTCCACTCCAGCCCTTACCACGAGCACATCCTCCCCAATTAAAGGGTCCACCAACAACCTGTGACATTCACCCCTCCCTTTGGTCTGAAACCAGAGGTTACAAATAGGGTCCAGAGTTTTTCCTGGTCAGGAGGTTTTATGGGGACATACATGTTGGTGCTTTTCCATTGAGACTTACTCACACTAGTGGGTCTTCAGTGTTTTAATGTAAGCTCTAGTGTTATCAGGAGGTTGATGATAAAGACTTGGGGCAGGCAGAATCAACAACCTCTACATCATTCAAGACAGTAGCTTTGTGAGAAGGTGTTCAAGTTCATAGTTAGCCATTATTATGAAAATGAGGTTGATAAGTACCCAGGGCCTGGGCTTGGCTCCAAGTCAGAACAGGTCCACTGGTGCCATGGCCCAGTGAGACACGAGTGCCGACACGGGTAGACGGAAACAGAAAAGTCTGAGTATTTTTGTAAAACACTGAGGTAAATCCTCATTGGAAACTCCCCAATAGTGCACTACTTTTGACTAGAGCCCTATGTGGCAGTAATGTAGTGCACTACACAGAAAGAAGGGTATGATTGGAGATTCCCTATATAATGCACTACTTCTCACCACCAGAGCCCCTTGGACCCTGTTCAAAAGTGGTGCACTATGTAATGAATAGGTTGTCATTTGGGACATACATTTTGCCTTTAAACAGAACAACAGCAGTGAGAGGTTCTGGTCAGTCATTATCAAGGTTATATTCAATCACTCAAGCACATTACAGCATCATTTAGACGACAACATAACACCAACAACGTGTTTGGTAAATCATAATATTCTACGTTAAAACATTCTAAAAGGCTGATTTCAGCCTCACTCCTCTCCAACACAACTAGAAATATTTACACAATCAGCTAACAGGACTGGAGACGACATTCAACCCTCTAGACCAGAGACCGTCTGCCTGTCCCAAATGGATCACTATGCCCTATGTAGTGTAACCGTTTTGGGCCAGATGCTCATAGGGCAGCCACATAGGGCTCTGGTTGATAGTAGTGTACTGCATAGGGAATAGTGTGCCATTTCAGAATCTCTGTGGCTCCAGTCTGGGCCCTCCTCCCTTCTATGTTACAGACTCTCCAGGTGTACATCCAAAATGGCACTCTATTCCCTAAATACACTGAGTGTACAAAACATTATGAACACCTGCTCTTTCCATGATAGCCTGATCAGGTGAAAGCTATGATCCCTTATTGATGTCACTTGTTAAATCCAATTCAATCAGTGTAGATGAAGGGGAGGAGACAGGTTATAGAAGGATTGTGAAGCCTTGAGACAGATTGTGTATGTGTGCCATTCAGAGGGTGACATATTTAGGTGCCTTTGATCGGGATATGGTAGTAGGTGCCAGTTTGAGTGCGTCAAGAACTGCAACACTGCTGGATTTGTCACGTTCAACAGTTTCCTGTGTGTCGCAATAATGGTCCACCACCCAAAAGATATCCAGCCCACTTGACAACTGTGAGAAGCATTGGAGTCAACATGAGCCAGCATCCCTGTGGAATGCTTTCGACACCTTGTAGAGTCCATGCCCCAACGAATTGAGGCTGTTCTGAGGGCAAAAGGGGGTGCAACTCAATATTAGGAATGGTGTTCCTAATGTTTTGTACACTGTACTTTTGACCAGGGCCCACAGGGCTATATAGGGTGTCATCTATAGGATAGGGTGTCATCTGGGACACAGAGTTCTGGTCATCTTTAAAGTCTCCTCCTGTAGTGGAGTCATCTCAGTCCTCCCTCTCTCTCCCTTCTACACATCCTCATCCTTGCTTTCAGTGTATTTTTACATGAGAATAGAAAATAAACAAGAACAGAGAGGAGAGGAAGAGCAGGAAGAAGAAGGAGCCATAACAGAGTGGAAGGTGAGGGGAAGCAGAGAGGACTGGGTGAAGAGGATGAGGGACAGAACCAGGGACAGGCAGTTAGGGGTGTGTGCCAGTTTGCTGGCCACCAGGGAAGGGTCTCTCTGGGGCAGAAGTAGATGGGGGGAGGTAGTGAGACAGGAACAGGTGTAGTAGGGTGATTGTTAGGAGTATTGACAGGGTTAGAGACAGGACAGTGTGTGTATCAGCCGGCCAGTTTGCTGGCCACCAGGGAAGGTTTCCTCTGCGGCAGGTCCTGAGGTGTAGGGATATGGTCTCCTGTGATCTCTCCTCCTCCGCTCTTCTCTGACGTGGCTGCAGGAAGCTGCTTGTTCTTCACCTTGGCCTTGGCCATGTTGTAGTCCCCAGAGTCAAAATACTTTTGCTGCAGAGAGAGAATGTTAAACTTAAAACAAGCTGCAACCTAAAAAAAAAAAAAGACAGTCTAATTGATGCTGAGAGAGAGAGACAACTGTGGGCTTGTGGGGATAGGTTAGGAGAGAAGGTAGGGCAGTAGGTAGGGCAGTAGGTAGGGCTGTAGGTAGGGCTGTAGGTAGGGCTGTAGGTAGGGCTGTAGGTAGGGCTGTAGGTAGGGCAGTAGGTAGGGCAGTAGGTAGGGCAGTAGGTAGGGCAGTAGGTAGGGCTGTGGACTCACCCCCTTGGTCAGGCGTTTGCGTAGCAGGTCGGAGCCTCCAGGTTTGTGCCCCAGGTTTGGGTAGCGAGCCTTCAACTTGGCCTCCTCAACCTTCTCTGGACTGATCACCTTGTCGTCCATCTCCTGAAACACAAACAACAATTGAATGCTCTTCTGTGGCCTAGCTGGCTTAAAGGCATTGTCAAGCGGGCGGTCACGTGTTTGCGAGGCATTGTGCCCAGGGTTTGAGCCGTTGTACGGACAGCGTACCCAAAGCTATGCTAAGCAAGCACACTGTGGTCTGTCACATCAGCTCCTGAAAACACCTGCACAACACATATGCCACCCACATGGACAACACATGCAAACTCATGGACCACCCACATGGACAACACATGCAAACTCATGGACCACCCACATGCGGAGGGAGCAGGACTGTTACTACTGGTAGGGAAGTCAAGCTTTCAGCCTGCTGCACAGACCCTATGGACGGTCTAGTCTAGAGCGCCTGGTTAAATTGTGCTAAGAACTGCAACGCTGCTGGTTTTTCACGCTCAACAGTTTGCCCATGTGTATTAAGAATGGTCCACCACCCAAAGGACATCCAGCCAACTTGACAACTGTGGGAGGGAAGCATTGGAGTGAACATGGGCCAGCATCCCTGTGGAATGCTTTCGACACCTTGTAGTCCATACCCTGGCGAATTGAGCCTGTTCTGAGGGCAAAAGGGGGTGCGACTCAATATTTGTAAGGTGTTCCTAATGTTCTCTCACATATATTGTCACAGAGACGGCAGGTTGTCATCTAATCAACAAACTCCGCAAAAAAAGAAACGTCCCTTTTTCAGGACCCTGTCTTTCAAAGATAATTCGTAAAAATCCAAATAACTTCACAGATCTTCATTATAAAGGGTTTAAACACGGTTCCCATGCTTGTTCAATGAACCATAAACAATTAATGAACATGGAGCTGTGGAACGGTGGTTAAGACACTAACAGCTTACAGGCAATTAAGGTCACAGTTATGAAAACTTAGGAGACTAAAAAGAGGCCTTTTTACTGACCATGAAAAACACCAAAAGAAAGATGCCCAGGGTCCCTGCTCATCTGCGTGAATGTACCTTAGGCATGCTGCAAGGAGGCATGAGGACTGCAGATGTGGCCAGGGCAATAAATTGCAATGTCCATACTATGAGACGCCTAAGACAGCGCTACTGGGAGACAGGACGGACAGCTGATCGTCCTCACAGTGGCAGACCACGTGTAACACCACCTGCACAGGATCGGTACATCCGATCACCACACCTGCGGGACAGGTATAGGATGGCAACAACAACTGCCTGAGTTACACCAGGAACGCACAATCCCTCCATCAGTGTTCAGACTGTCCGCAATAGGCTGAGAGAGGCTGGACTGAGGGCTTGTAGGCCTGTTGTATAGCAGGTCCTCACCAGACATCACTGTCAACAACATCGCTTATGGGCACAAACCCACCGTCGCTGGACCAGACAGGACTGGCAAAAAGTGCTCTTCACTGACGAGTCGCGGTTTTGTCTCAGCAAGGGTGATGGTCGGATTTGGGTTTATCATCGAAGGAATGAGCGTTACACTGAGGCCTGTACTCTGGAGCGATTTGGAGGTGGAGGGTCCGTCATGGTCTGGGGCGGTGTGTCACAGCATCATCGGACTGAGCTTGTTGTCATTGCAGGCAATCTCAACGCTGTGCGTTACAGGGAAGACATCCTCCTCCCTCATGTGGTACCCTTCCTGCAGGCTCATCCTGACTTGACCCTCCAGCATGACAATGCCACCAGCCATACTGCTTGTTCTGTGCATGGTTTCCTTCAAGACATGAATGTCAGTGTTCTACCATGGCCAGCGAAGAGCCCAGATCTCAATCCCATTGAGCAAGTCTGGGACCTGTTGGATCGGAGGGTGAGGGCGAGGGCCATTCCCCCCCAGAAATGTCCGGGAACTTGCAGGTGCCTTGGTGGAAGAGTGGGGTAACATCTCACAGCAAGAACTGGCAAATCTGGTGCAGTCCATGAGGAGGAGATGCACTGCAGTACTTAATGCAGCTGGTGGCCACACCAGATACTGAGTGTTACTTTTGATTTTGACTCCCCCTTTGTTCAGGGACACATTATTCCATTTATGTTAGTCACATGTCTGTGGAACTTGTTCCGTTTATGTCTCAGTTGTTGAATCTTATGTTAATACAAATATTTACACATGTTAAGTTTGCTGAAAATAAACGCAGTTGACAGTGAGAGGACGTTCCTTTTTTTGCTGAGTTTAGCTAGCTACCTAGCTAAGGACACAACAAATACTGGCCTTCAGTACTGCGAGGGGCGAGTCACTTGACAGACAGCCAGACTGCCTTTAGAGTCGACAACAGTAGTCAAGCCACTGAACGCAACATCACTTCGCTAACGTTAGATGGCTTTGCTGGTGATAGGTAGCTAGTTAGATCACTTGTTGGTTAATGTGGTTAGAACTAGCTGGCTAATGTGCCAATGATAGTGGTTTGTTAGCAAGCTGGCTAAAATAGACACAAACCGACATATTTAACGTTAACTTGTTAGGTCATTATCCAACAAGCAAGTCAATTAACTAACGTTGGTTATTACTTCAGGAAAATCAATAATTGGGGTATTTGTTCTGCTTCTACTTAACAAATAATCACGACTTGATTAGTTAACGTTAGCATTGTGGGCAGCTAACGTTAACTGTCGAAGCTAGCTACCGCGTTAGCTAGATGAAATCCGACCTTAGTTAACGTTAGCTTAATATCGAAAAGCCCTGCTAGCTACGACTGCAAATAGTTATGTAAAACAGCTTGATTAGATACCATCTGGCATTTATTAAGCAAACTGATATTGTTGTTGATAATCACGACAACTAGTTAGAAAGGATTAACGCTAACGACGTTACAGTAGCTAACGTTAGCTAAAAACCTGCCATATCATATGATAGTGTGCATTGCAGTGCAGCTTGACTGTCGTTGGTTAGCAAGTGGTTGTGTTTAAGATAAATAAACGTACATTCTGGTCATTCACCACCGTCTCCTCCGTCGTCTTTGTCCCCTCAATTTCCTCCGACATTTCTGTGCAACCGCGATCCCTGGCAAAGTCGAGAAGTAAACACAATCTGAACTAAATCCTTGCCCTGGCTTCCTCTCCCCATACGAATTCGTACGACCGTTAACTATTAGCCCGCACAAATATGTCTGCCCGATCTGACGTCATTCTTTAGCAGAGGCGCGCTCATCCATCTTCCTCTAAAAACTGTCGCTTGATATTTGAGCAAGACAAACGTAGAGCCTTTTATTGAGCATCAACTTTACTCGACTTAATTCATGCAACCGACATTCACTACAAACGTTTTTGACATCAAATTTGAAGTGGTGTTTCCCAGTATATTGCATGATGGTAAATGTCGTTTTTTGCTGTAATGATAATGGACTGCATCAGAAGGCTTTGGTCATCAAGTCCAATGTCACGAAATAAGCTAAATTATACACATTCTTCCTTTAATGGACCATGATCCATATGTTATATTGAAGGCCAGGGATTGTGGGGGAACTGCCAGAGCTGAGCCAGTGACTCTGTGGTTATGGAGTGTGGCCACCACCTGTGCCATGACCTCTTGGCAGTTGAAGCCTGCAGCAGTAGGCCTACACTAAGAAAGAAGGGTCAGGTTACATATATTAGTGGTTTACAGACAGAAGAAAAGTGTTATTTAATTGACAAGGATTTGAATGTAGCTCCCCAGTGTGTATTCTTTGTCTTCTCCACAGGCCACTTGTCATGTACATCTGACCCGAGGACCAACCTGCTATGACCAATGAGGACTTAAACAGTAATTTTATACCACTGTAGAAATACTGACTAATTTTCATATCATCTTTATCATATGTATAAGAACATTATATGTTTTACATCAGTCGACATGACATGGACCTCAGTTGTCCAAGACACTCAAAATAAGACACGCAGACAATGCAGCTTTCAAGATTGCTTTAAGATATAGATATATTTTCAGATCTGAGTTAATGTCAAAAATACACATTATGATTTACAGAGTTTTGCACTAGATCATAATGCTGAGGATGATAGATGTCACATAAGCAGTAACTGAAATATTAATTTAAATATTAAATAACTGACGATAAACAAAGAAAATTATGTAAACACTAAAGCTACATGTTACTCTCTATTGCAACACTTCAGAGATTTGTTTTTGTAACAGTACAAAAAAATATTAGAATATTACTCCTTTTGATTTCCAGTCGTGGAAATACACAGTGCGCTTTTTCAATGTCGTCTTGTAATTTTCTCAGTCGCTTGATTGCTTGTTCTGGTCAGTCAGTGGTCCATGGTCGCTAACGTGTATTTGATGTGTGTTTTAGCATGTCTTTAATACATTTATAAAGATGTGTTTGAGCATCACAGAAAACAGCAGGGTTCTGTAGGGCCAGGAGTTGTTCATGGTCTGCAAAATCTCCAGGCCTTAGGTATCTGGGACCGAGCCTGTCTGGACTGTTCCACACGAGAACGCTCTGAGCCCAGCTCTCTGACAGCTCTGTGGGTGTGTGTGTATGCGTAGATGCAGTTAGAGGAGTGTGTGCGTCAGTGCAGATAGAGTGTGTGTGTCAGTGCAGATAGAGGTGTGTGTCAGTGCAGATAGAGGTGTGTGTGTGTGTGTGTCAGTGCAGATAGAGGTGTGTGTGTGTGTGTGTCAGTGCAGATAGAGGTGTGTGTGTGTGTGTGTGTGTGTGTGTTTGTGTGTGTCAGAGCAGATAGAGGTGTGTGTGTGTGTGTGTGTCAGCAGCGCGGGGAGAAGGCTGGGTCAGCTGGGGACTCTGTGTAGGACTTGAGTTCGTAGGCCGCTCCACTGTCTACCTCCATAGACTTCCTACTGAACAGCAGTCTGATATCCCTGTGGAGGTACACTTTACCTGACCTAGAGGTCTGGAACCTGGATGAGGGGGGGGAATGAAGAAAGAGCTAGATTAGTGCCAGTACAATGTTTTCCTGTTCAGTTTGGTCTTCTGTCCAGTCTTGACTAACAGGTCATTTATTTGATTGACAGGTGAGATGTGATTGACAGGTCAGCTGAGCCAGGCGTCTTTCTTACCTCAGGTGAATGAGGTAGCGCAGGATGCGTTCCTGGCCGAGGGAGAGGGCTTTCCTGCTGCTGCCGTGTGTGTGTGTGTTGTCTGGGCTGCCGTGTTTGTGTGAGTGTAAGTGTGTGCTGTCCCGTCGAACGGGGACAGAAAAGGTCCTCTGACGGAGGAAGGTCTGGTGGCCGGCAGGCATGGCTCTCAGGTCATACACCACCACAAACATCTTCACCACCGTCTTATTGGGGTTAAATAAGGTCTGGGAGAGAAGGAGGGAGAGAGAGAGGGCAGGAGAGAGAGAGAGAGAGAGAGGGCAGGAGAGAGAGAGAGAGCGAGGGCAGGAGAGAGAGAGAGGGCAGGAGAGAGAGAGAGAAAGTGGGCGGGAGAGAGGAAAAGAGAAGGGGGTAACACACTACAGTAATGTATTTCTCTCTGTCCCCACTTAAGGTCTCCCTCTCCTAACTCTCTGCTGGAACGGGAGCTGGCCCATCTTTCCTTTGTTCTCTCTGTCTGGAGTTATTATGTCAGCAACAGTGACACACATGCACACACATTTAAATAAAAGTCTTCAATGTGTATAATCCACAGAGTGTAAATCTGTCCTCACCACTTGAATGGTTCCTGATGGAGGGACGCGGTAGCCCCGTTTACCCAGAGTCTCCAGGTTGATGACTCCCTGTAACAAAAACAACACACACACTATTAATATTGATCTGCACTGTGAGCAGTAAGTGTGTGTGTGTGTGTGTGTATGCGTATATATATATATATATATATATATATATAACAGAAATATAAAACGCAACATGTAAAGTGTTTTACCCCATGTTTCATGAGCTGAAATAAAATAATTCCGAAATTTTCCTGACACAAAAAGCTAATTTCTCTCAAATTTGTGTACATCCCTGTTAGTGAGCATTTCTCCTTTTCCACGATAATCCATTTACCTGACATGTGTGGCATATCAAGAAGCTGATTAAAAAGCATGATTATTACACAGGTGCACCTTGTGCTGGGGACAATAAAAGGCCACTCTAAAATGTGCAGTTTTGTCACACAACACAATGCCACAGATGTCTGACTGCAGGAATGTCCACCAGAGCTGCTGCCAGAGAATTAAACATTAATTTCTCTACCATAAGCCTCCTCCAACGTCATTTTAGACAATTTGGCAGTAAGTCCAACCGGCCTCACAAACCACAGACTATGTGTATGGATGGCGTTGTGTAGGCGAGCGGTTTGCTGCTGTCAACGTTGTGAACAGAGTGCCCCATGGTGGTGGTGGGCTTATGGTATGGACAGGCATAAACGACCGACAACGAACACAATTGCATTTTATCGATAGCAAATTTGAATGCACAGAGATATCATGACGAGATCCTGAGACCTATTGTTGTGCCATTCATCTGCAGCCATCACTTCATGTTTCAGCATGATAATGCACGGCCCCGTGTCGCAAGGATCTGTACACAACTCCTGGAAGCTGAAAATGTCACAGTTCTTCCATGGCCTGCATACTCACCAGACATGTCACCCATTGAGCATGTTTGGGAGGCTCTGGATCGACGTGTACAAAAGCGTATTCCAGTTCCTGCCAATATCCAGCAACTTTGCACAGCCAATGAAGAGGAGTGGGACAACATTCCACAGGCCACAATCAACAGCCTGATCAACTCGATGTGAAGGAGATGTGCCGCGCTGCATGATGCAAATGGTGGTCACACCAGATACTGACTGCTCTTTCAGTCATGTGAAATCCATAGTGTAGGGCCTAATTCATTTATTTCAATTGACTGATTACCTTATATGAACTCAGTAACTCAGTAAAATCTTTGAAATTGTTGCATTTAGATTTTTGTTCAGTGTATATAAAGTGTGTGGGGGGACATATATAATATGTCTGTGTATGTACTGTAGGTGTGTCTCACCATGTATGGCGAGGGTGCGTTGTCGTCAGAGACGCTGTAGAAGGAGACGTCGACGGGGAAGGTCATGTGACTGGGGCAGAAGGTTCCGGAAGCACCCACCTCGGCCGTGAAACCCTCCACCGACCCCAACGGCTCCAGGCGGTAGTTCAACACACACTCCTGTAACACACACATGCTTTAGGTCATACAATGCATGTACACTGATGTGGCGTGTGTGTGTGTGTGTGTGTGTGTGTGTGTGTGTGTGTGTGTGTGTGAGAGAGTGTGGTACCTCAAAGTTGCCCAGTAGACTGAGGCTGGCAGGTGGAGCGCTGGCACTGAACAGCGGCTGAGGTTCCTCTGACTCCTCCACTCTCTTCACACACACTCTTCACAACAGAACACACAGTAGAGGGTTAAAAACGGGTTCACACACACACACACACTGGTCGATTGATTCATTTGTTGAATCATGAGAATTAGAGATGGCTTGCAGACCCTGCAACCCTCGGATGATTTGGACATGCACGAAATATGCTAATATCATTCCCATGAATTGAATGGGATTTGTGCCACAAATGCTAAAATATTACTATTTGGAAACAGTGTCAGGGAAGCTAAACCAAAGCATGGATTGCTGTCATGCGGTCTAAATCTGAATTTATGATTCAACATGACTAATACTGTATATTCAAACACTATCAAACCTTAATCAGCTATGTATGTAGAAGCATCATCCCCAGCTCAAACTGACCTCTAATCCCTAATCCACACAGTAACCCAGCGGCCAGATCAGAGCAGAGCAGGGCCTCTGACTGTAGGAGCTGTGTACAGCTGCCATTTTAAGTTGAGCCTCAGTGTCAGGCCAGTAGCAACAGTACTCGCAATACAGCCACCAGAACAGCAGGTGGCAGTGTGAGAGGACAGGACAGGGCTACAGTACAATACAGGCCTGGACTGACTGAACACTGATGTCTAGTAAGAACATCATCTCACCTACCAGTCGGCTCGCTCTCTATTGAACCTCTAAGTGGTAGCAATTGAGTTTGAGGACAAGGTTATTAAGGACCTAAATCTGACCATGGATCTATGGTGTGTACATGATAAGTCTAAATCAAATCAGATTTTATTGGTCACATACACATGGTTAGCAGATGTTAATGCGAGTGTAGTGAAATGCTTGTGCTTCTAGTCTAGACAGTGCAGTAATATCTAACAAGTAATCTAACAAACTCACAATGACTACCTTATACACACAAATGTAAAGGGATGAATAAGAATATGTACATATAAATATATGGATGAGCGATTGCCATGCGGCATAGGCAAAATGCAATAGATGGTATAAAATACAGTATATACATATGAGATGAGTAATGTAGGATATGTAAACATTATTAAAATGGCGTTATTTAAAGTAACTAGTGATACCTTTATTAAATCCATTTATTAAAGTGGCCAGAGATTTGAGTCTATGTTGACAGCAGCCTCTATGTTAGTGACGGCTGTTTAACAGTCTGATGGCCTTGAGATAGAATCTGTTTTTCAGTCTCTCGGTTCCAACTTTAATGCACCTGTACTGACTTGTGGATGATAGCGGGGTGAACAGGCAGTGGCTCGGGTGGTTTATGTCCTTGATGATCTTTTTGGCCTTCCTGTGACATCAGGTGCTGTAGGTGTCCTGGAGGGCAGGTAGTTTGCTCCCGGTGCTGCGTTGTGCAGACCGCACTACCCTCTGCAATTGCCATACCAGGCGGTGATACAGATTGTGCAGATTGATGCAGATTGTGCATCTGTAAAAGTTTATGAATGTTTTAGGTGACAAGCCAAATTTCTTCAACCTCCTGAGGTTGAAGAGGCGTTGTTGAACCTTCTTCACCACGCTGTCTTGTGTGGCTGAACCATTTCAGTTTGTCCGTGATGTGTACGCCGAGGAACTTGAAACTTTCCACCTTCTCCACTGCTGTCCCGTCGATGTATGGATAGGGGGGTGCTCCCTCTGCTCTTTCCTGAAGTCCACGATAATCTCTTTTGTTTTGTTGACGTTGAGTGAGAGGTTATTGTCTCACTCACCTCCTCCCTGTAGGCCGTCTCGTTGTTGTTGGTAATCAAGCCTACCACTGTAGTGTCGTCTGCAAACTTGATGATTGAGTTGGAGATGTGCATTGCCACGCAGTCATGGGTGAACAGGGAGTACAGGAGAGGGATGAGAACGCACCCTCGTGGGGCCCCAGTGTTGAGGATCAGCGGGGTGGAGATGTTGTTTCCTACCCTCACCCCTGGGGGCTGCCCGTCAGAAAGTCCAGGACCCAGTTGCACAGGGCGGGGTCGAGACCAAAGGTCTCGAGCTTAATGACGAGTTTGGAGGGTACTATGGTGTTGAATGCTGAGCTATAGTCAATGAACAGCATTCTTACATAGGTATTCTTCTTGTCCAGATGGGATAGGGCATTGTGCAGTGTGATGGCGATTGCGTCGTCTGAGGACCTATTGGGGCGGTAAGCAAATTGGAGTGGGTCTAGGGTATCAGGTAGGGTGATCCTTGACTAGTCTCTCAAAGCGCTTCATGATGACAGAAGTGAGTGCTACGGGGCGATGGTCATTTAATTCAGGTACCTTGGCTTTCTTGGGAACAGGAACAATGGTGGCCATCTTGAAGCATGTGGGGACAGCAGACTGGGATAGGGATTGATTGAATATGTCCGTAAACACCCCAGCCAGCTGGTCTGTGCATGCTCGGTGGACGCGGCTAGGGATGCCGTCTGGGCCGGCAGCCTTGCGAGGGTTAACACGTTTAAATGTTTTACTCACATTGGCCACGGTGAAGGAGAGCCCACAGACTTTGGTAGCGGGCCGTGTCAGTGGCACTGCATTGTCCTCAAAGCGAGAAAACAAGTTGTTTAATTTGTCTGGGCGCAAGACGTTGATGTCCGCGACGGGGCTGGTTTTCTTTTTGAAATCCGTGATTGACTGTCGACCCTGCCACATACGTCTTGTGTTTGAGCCGTTGAATTGCGACTCCACTTTGTCTCTATACTGACACTTTGCTTGTTTGTTTGATTGCCTTGCGGAGGGAATAGCTACACTGTTTGTATTCGGTCATATTTCCAGTCGCCTTGCCCTGATTAAAAGCGGTGGTTAGCGCTTTCAGTTTTGCGCGAATGCTGCCATCAATCCACGGTTTCTGGTTAGGGAAGGTTTTAATAGTCACAGTGGGTACAACATCACTGATGCACTTGCTAATAAACTCGCTCACCGAGTCAGCGTATACGTACGTCAATGTTATTGTTTGAGGCTACCCAGAACATATCCCAGTCTAAATGTGTGTATGATGTATGTGTGTGTGTGTGTGTGTGTGTGTGTGTGTGTGTGTGTGTGTGTGTGTGTGTGTGAGTTAGAGATCAGTACCTCTTCCCTGCGGTCCAAGGCAGTCCTTTACAGCTGGTCAGAGAAGAGTCCAGGTCAAAGTAACCAGTCTGAGTTCTCCTCTGAGGAACCTGAGAGAGACAACACACACATTTAATAATACAACATAACACACACAACTGTACACAAAACTTTATTGACAACATAACACAAAACACCCAATTTAAACACTATAGCATGACAGCACACACAATTATATAATAATAATAACAACAACAAGCACCACATGAAAAACACAAACAACTTTAAAATGATTCCATTGTTATGAACAACCTAGTCAGCATCAACAGGAGTTTAGTCAGAGTATTCATACTATTGAGGAGAAGATGAGTCATGTGGCTCCACACCCTGACTGACAGTGTGTGTGTGTGTGTGTGTGTGTGTGTGTGTGTGTGTGTGTGTGTGTGTGTGTGTGTGTGTGTGTGTGTGTGTGTGTGTGTGTGTGTGTGTGTGTGTGTCTTACAGGGCTGGAGAGCAGGGGCAGGCCGGTACAGGGGTGGAAGGCCTTGGTGAGGGTGGAGTCCAGAGAGTGACGGTTGTGTTTCCTCCAACTGTTACACGGTCTCAGGGGCGAGGGAGAACGCTACGGAAAAAAAACACACACTGGCTTTAATACAGCAATTTTCAACAACCATTTTAGACAAATGCCAAATACACTATGTCAAAGATCCTTTCTCAAAATCTCTTTGTACTGTTAATCAACATTTTCCAAAAGCGGTAATATCCTCTTTCACATAGGCCGGCTATTTAATTGAAGTGTCTTTGTGTTGGACAAAACAAGCCACACGGATGATATTCAACGTTTACTGCAGTGTGTGGTGATTTTCTAATCAGGTGTGCTCATCTATAGGGACACTCACCAGGACAGTGTTGGGCTCTGTGCCAGGGGGTGAGGTAGCAGGACTGGGGGGGCTGGAGGACTTGGAACCTGGGGGGGCCTGGTTCTCATCCTGGAGACTAGAGGGCTGGGTTCGAGGGCTGCCCTGAGTCCGTGAGGGCGGAGTTCGAGACTCTGTCTGGGTCTGGTTGTGAGACTGAGTCAGAGGTTTCATGTGGTTCTGGATGAGAGCAGTGGTCTGGGTGTGGGTGAGCTTGGTGGTCAAGGTCTGTGCAGTGGTCTGGGTCAGGGTGGTGGTCTGGGTCACTGTTAGGGTCTGGATGGTCCTCAGAATGTTGTCTTTAGGTGAGGAGGGTCTGGGCTCCTCTTGGGGGCGGGTGGGGTGTAAACTCTTTGAGGTCTTGGCCCTGGGACTCTTGGGGCTGAGTAGTGGAGAGGACTGGGGCTGGGGTAGAGGCCGTGGGATGACTAGAGGAGAAGACCGGGACAGGATTTGGAGTCGGGGGCTGACCTGAGGGTCTTCAAGTGATGAACAGCCGTTCTGGGCTCTGATTGGACCGTCTGTCTCTGGAGGAACACCAGCTCTGTCTGTGCTAGCAGGTGTGTGTGAGAGAGTGTGTGTGTCATGGCTGGGTGTGTAGCCGTTGCAGTGGCCACTGCTATGACTGTAGCCGCCTCTGTGTGTGGTGTGTGTGTCGGTGCACAGCGTGTGTGTGCTGTGTGTATGTGGTTTGTGTAGCGGGCTGCTGCTGCGGCTGTGTGTTGGGGACAGAGAGGGGACAGACAGTCTGTCCTGAATCAGTCTGGTAATGTCCTGAACAGCATGGGACAAGAGACTACTGTCTCTCTCTCGCTGTCGGTCTCTCAATGCCTCTCTGCCTCTTTGTGTCTCCAGGTCTCTCAGTGTCTCCCTGACTCTGTCTCTGTCTCTCCGTGTCTCTCCATCTCTGTCCTCTGGGAGTCTCAGTCTGCGGCAGGCAACAGGCTTCGGAGACAGCGTCTCCCTGATAATAGCCGCTGCGTCGCCAATAGGCGTGTCGAAAGGGGAGGGCGGGGTGTCCTCAGTAGGCGGAGCTCCCTCTGGCTCTTTGGTCTTGCTGAGCGTGGTGTTGTCAAGGTAACTGCCCCGGACAGGGGTCTTGGTGTGGGTGTCGGGGGTGAAGAGGGCAGGGGGGAGATGGGGGGCGGTCGGGTCACAGAAGTTGAGGCGCTGAGCGATGCGGGCGATGACTTCCTGTCTCTCCTGGAGCAGCGAGCCAATCAGAGGATTGGTCTCAGAGGAGGGTCTGGGGGAGGGGCACCGCGGGGGCTCTGCCAAAGAATAAGTCTTAAAGGCCCGGAGGGCTTCGGAGCCACGTCCCTTGGTGCTCTCGGCCCCGTTGACGGCCTTCCCATAATCCTCGGTGGTGTGTGTGATGTCATCGGAGGGGTCTGAGGTGAGGGCATAGAGCCACCTGACAGTCTTTCCCCCGGGGGGGAGGGGCAGGGTGGAGGACAGCTTCCTGTGGGGGCGGGGGGAGGGCCGGGGGGAGAGGGGGAGGTGGTAGGGGGATGATGTCTGCCCCTTATTGACCCGGAGGAGGTCTGATCCATTCTGGCTAGAATGACTATGGCTGTCTGTGGGGTCCGGGCCTCTCTTACTGGGCAGAACGAGACTGGGAGGACTGGGGAAGGGGAGGCCAGAGAAAGGCAGAGACGCTCTGTTGTGGCTCTCTTTAGAGTTGTGGCTCCTCTCGTACAGAGGCGGGTTAGGGTTCAGGCCTGGGTTAAGGCTAGGTGTCTTGCTGTAGAGGTTAGGGTTCAGGCCTGGGTTAAGGCTAGGTGTCTTGCTGTAGAGGTTAGGGCTGAGGTTGGGCTTAAGGCTGGGGGTCTTGCTGTAGAGTGGGGCCAGGGTCAAGACGGTGTGTATGCTACAGGCCAGGGTGGGGTAGGTGGGCTGACGGGGGAGTGACTGGACCCTGAGCCTCAGGGCAACACTCTGGGACACGTTAGGGACAGGGAACAGGTGCTCCGCTGGGGGCTGGGAGAACTGACAGACACACTCCTCATCTGCTGCACTGATCCTGTGGGACAGAAACACACAGGCTTATAACTTGTGATCACATCAAATTATTTAGTTCATTTTGGAAAGTATTTTATGATCAACATTCAGTAGCGATATAGAAAAATAATGGGGAAGTCGTTAAGAGGTTCTTAGTGTATTCTTGTGTGTGTTACCTGTAGAGGAAGGTGTGTGTGTGTGTGTATTACCTATACAGGATGTTTCGGGGTACAATGCCGTGAGAAGCACTGAGCCAGGCACTGAGCTGGGAGAAGAAGACGTAGGAACGAACAGCCAACAGCAGAGTCTTCTCCTCTATAAACCTATCACCGCTCCTAGAGAGAGACAGGGGGGAGGAGAGAGAATCAGACCTTTGCTTTAGCTAGCAATGGCTAAGGGAACTAGCATTAGCAACGATGCCAATGCCAGGCTCTGTTGCAGCCGGCCGCGACCGGGAGGTCCGTGGGGCGACGCACAATTGGCCTAGCGTCGTCCGGGTTAGGGAGGGTTTGGCCGGTAGGGATATCCTTGTCTCATCACGCACTAGCGACTCCTGTGGCGGGCCGGGCGCAGTGCGCGCTAACCAAGGTCGCCAGGTGCACGGTGTTTCCTCCGACACATTGGTACGGCTGGCTTCCGGGTTGGATGCGCGCTGTGTTAAGAAGCAGTGCGGCTTGGTTGGGTTGTGTTTCGGAGGACGCATGGCTTTCGGCCTTCGTCTCTCCCGAGCCCGTACGGGAGTTGTAGCGATGAGACAAGATACTAACAATTGGATACCACGAAATTGGGGAGATAAAGGGGGTAAAACCCCCCCAAAAATAAGAATAGACTGCCGAGTTTCAGTAGAAACATCTTATTTCTGGACATTTTGAGCCTGTAATCGAACCCACAAATGCTGATGCTCCAGATACTCAACTAGTCTTAAGAAGGCCAGTTTTATTGCTTCTTTAAATCAGCACAGTTTTCAGCTGTGCTAACATAATTGCAAAAGGGTTTTCTAATGATCAATTAGCCTTTTAAAATGATAAACTTGGATTAGCTAACACAACGTGCCATTGGAACACAGGAGTGATGGTTGCTGATAATGGGCCTCTGTACGCCTATGTAGATATTCCATTAAAAAATCTGTTGTTTCCAGTTACAATAGTCATTTACAACATTAACAATGTCTACACTGTATTTCTGATCAATTTGGTGTTATTTTAATGCACAAAAAAAGTGCTTTTCTTTCAAAAACAAGGACATTTCTAAGTGACCCCAAACTTTTGAACGGTAGTGTATATACATGTTTTCTGTTTGATACGGCGGCAAAGTGGAATATTCCAGTTTTTGCATGTGCCACTAGCTCAACCTAGTCCTGACAGAAAGTGTGTGTCGCGTGTACATACTGTCGTGGTACAGGCTGCAGGGTGTATGTGTGTGTGTGTGTGTACATACTGCAGTGTGTGTGTGTGTGTGTGTGTACATACTGTCGTGGTACAGGCTGCAGTGTGTATGTGTGTGTGTGTGTGTACATACTGCAGTGTGTGTGTGTGTGTACATACTGTCGTGGTACAGGCTGCAGTGTGTATGTGTGTGTGTGTGTGTACATACTGCAGTGTGTGTGTGTGTGTACATACTGTCGTGGTACAGGCTGCAGTGTGTATGTGTGTGTGTGTGTGTACATACTGCAGTGTGTGTGTGTGTGTACATACTGTCGTGGTACAGGCTGCAGGGTGTGTGTACATACTGTCGTGGTACAGGCTGCAGGGTGTGTGTGTGTGTGTGTACATACTGTCGTGGTACAGGCTGCAGGGTGTGTGTGTGTGTGTACATACTGTCGTGGTACAGGCTGCAGGGTGTGTGTGTGTGTGTACATACTGTTGTGGTACAGGCTGCAGGGTGTGTGTGTGTGTGTGTGTGTGTGTGTGTGTGTGTGTGTGTGTGTGTGTGTGTGTACATACTGTCGTGGTACAGGCTGCAGGGTGTGTGTGTGTGTGTGTGTGTGTGTGTGTGTGTGTGTGTGTGTGTGTGTGTGTGTGTGTGTGTGTGTGTACATACTGTCGTGGTACAGGCTGCATTGTGTGTGTACATACTGTCGTGGTACAGGCTGCAGTGTGTATGTGTGTGTGTGTACATACTACAGTGTGTGTGTACATACTGTCGTGGTAGAGGCTGCAGGGTGTGTGTACATTCTGTTGTGGTACAGGCTGCAGTGTGTGTGTGTGTGTGTGTGTGTGTGTGTGTGTGTGTGTGTGTACATACTGTCGTGGTACAGGCTGCATTGTGTGTGTACATACTGTCGTGGTACAGGCTGCAGTGTGTATGTGTGTGTGTGTACAATAGTACAGTGTGTGTGTACAGTACTACAGTGTGTGTGTACATACTGTCGTGGTAGAGGCTGCAGGGTGTGTGTACATTCTGTTGTGGTACAGGCTGCAGTGTGTGTGTGTGTACATGCTGTCGTGGTACAGGCTGCAGTGTGTGTGTGTGTGTGTGTGTGTGTGTGTGTGTGTGTGTGTGTGTGTGTGTGTGTGTGTGTGTGTGTGTGTGTGTACATATTGTTGTGGTACAGGCTGCAGTGTGTGTGTGTGTGTGTGTGTGTGTGTGTGTGTGTGTGTGTGTACATACTGTCGTGGTACAGGCAGCAGGGTGTGTGTGTACATACTGTCGTGGTACAGGCAGCAGGGTGTGTGTGTACATACTGTCGTGGTACAGGCAGCAGGGTGTGTGTGTACATACTGTCGTGGTACAGGCAGCAGGGTGTGTGTGTACATACTGTCGTGGTACAGGCAGCAGGGTGTGTGTGTACATACTGTCGTGGTACAGGCAGCAGGGTGTGTGTGTACATACTGTCGTGGTACAGGCAGCAGGGTGTGTGTGTACATACTGTCGTGGTACAGGCAGCAGGGTGTGTGTGTGTACATACTGTCGTGGTACAGGCTGCAGGGTGTGTGTGTACATACTGTCGTGGTACAGGCAGCAGGGTGTGTGTGTGTACATACTGTCGTGGTACAGGCAGCAGGGTGTGTGTGTGTACATACTGTCGTGGTACAGGCTGCAGAGTGTGTGTGTACATACTGTCGTGGTACAGGCAGCAGGGTGTGTGTGTGTACATACTGTCGTGGTACAGGCAGCAGGGTGTGTGTGTGTACATACTGTCGTGGTACAGGCTGCAGGGTGTGTGTGTGTACATACTGTCGTGGTACAGGCTGCAGAGTGTGTGTGTACATACTGTCGTGGTACAGGCTGCAGGGTGTGTGTGTACATACTGTCGTGGTACAGGCAGCAGGGTGTGTGTGTGTACATACTGTCGTGGTACAGGCTGCAGGGTGTGTGTGTACATACTGTCGTGGTACAGGCTGCAGGGTGTGTGTGTGTACATACTGTCGTGGTACAGGCTGCAGGGTGTGTGTGTGTACATACTGTCGTGGTACAGGCTGCAGAGTGTGTGTGTGTACATACTGTCGTGGTACAGGCTGCAGAGTGTGTGTGTGTGTACATACTGTCGTGGTACAGGCTGCAGTGTGTGTTTACATACTGTCATGGTACAGGCTGCAGGGTGTGTATGTGTGTGTGTACATACTGTCGTGGTACAGGCTGCAGAGTCCATCGCTCCAGTAGCAGAGCGTCTTGTTTGATCGCTGGGTCACTGATGGGGTCACTAGGGGGACTCTCGTCTCCATAGCAACAGTCTGGCAGCAGCATCACCTCCACCATGATGGGAATACTGTTCCTCCACAACACACACACCTCCGAGCGCACACGCCGCGCCTGCACACACTTGAACACACACAGACAGGGGAGGGTAAGTGTGTGTGTGTGTGTTAGCTGAGGCAGTGTGTTACTTGGGTGGGGCAGTGTGTGTGTGGGTGTGTGTGTGTGTGTGTTCCCTGGGGAAGTGTGTGTCATCTGTGTGTGTATGTTTGTGGACGTTACCTGTGGCAGTTTGTCGCTGCACTCGTGCCTGTGTAGGGGCGGCAGGGCGGACTTTGCAGGGGGGCAGTGCAGCCCCTCTGTGCGACCCTTCACAGAACATTCTGGGGTCCGTCCCTCAGTGATCAACAGGGTCAGGAACACCAGGAAGTCCTCAGCATCGTACTCAAAGAACTCCTCCACCACCACGTCTGGAAGAAGGGGAAAAGAAAAACACTGGTCAGTTACATTCTGACGGGGAAACATTTACATTTACGCAATTCAAGCAAGAACACGCATTCAGAGATCATTGACAGTGTAGAATGGGATAAGGCATGGAACTCAAGACAAATCAAATGGCAGCAGGCTCCTGTTCTCTTGTAGAGTAGGAGACAACATGCTACAACACCCTGGCCCAGACTAACCACTAAACACAGACAGGAAGGGAGGAAGGACAACACTATTCCTGTTCTGGGGATCATTTTAGAATCTCCACGTCAGCTGAGCACAGGCGCTGTGTCACAGAATAACACTCAGACAGAAAAAGAACAGTGTGTTCTGCTGTAGTGTCTGTCCGGTCAGGGTTGGGTTAGGGTGGAGCAACAGAAACACAAGCTTGACAGTCAGAGAGGTTATGTTCAAACAGAGCTCTGTCCTCCCTACAACCCAGCTCTAACAAAGAGCCTCTCAGCTGGCTCTGGGGGTCGCTGTGTGTCTAGTTTGTCTCCGTGTGTGTGTGTGTGTGTGTGTGTGTGTGTGTGTCTATTTGTTTGTGTGTGTGTCAGGCAGTTACACACATTCTTCCAGGGAACTCCTCCCACGTGCTCAGAGCTGCTCTCTGCACATGGAGAGAGTCAACACAGACACAGAGTGGGAGCGAGACAAAAACAGCACAGAGAACATGGATCAGGGGAGGGGGCTGCAGCCAGCTGTAGGCTGAGACTTAGGGAGTTGGAGAGGGGTTCGGGGAGAGAAACCCAGCTCTGACTGGCTAATGGCTATAGGACAGGTGAGAGTGAGAGGGGGAAGGGAGAGGAGCAGCCTTTAGGACTTCCTATACAGTGATCTGCTCTGCTAACCCTCTGCCCCCTCCCAGTGGAGTAGGCTAAATGTAAAGCTCTGGCAGGAGGGAAAGAGAGAGGGAAACAAAGGAGGGAGAATAAGGAGGGAAAGAGAGAGATCCTCCGTTCCAGTGGGATCGGCCAGAGAAATATGGGACATGGCGGCTCTGGTGTCAGCTTTCTGTTTTTAGTGTGAGTATGTGTGTATCGTGTAAGTATGTGTGTATCGTGTGAGTATGTGTGTATCGTGTGAGTATGTGTGTATCGTGTAAGTATGTGTGTATCGTGTAAGTATGTGTGTATCATGTGTGCATGTGTACAGCGAGTGTGTATTATGTAAGAGGAGAGGTTTATAAAGAGCGGACTGACTGCAGAGCAGCACGCAGGTCTTATTAATAGAACTACTGCTGCTGTCCTGGAGAGGAGCTGGAACGGAGCCCACTGATCAGCTGGCCTAGTACACACACACGTCACAGGGTGTGGAAAACGTCCCCCAGGGTGCTGGATTCGTACAGGGGAGGGGAGAGGGTGTGTGTGTAGTTAATAGATAATGTAGTCATGTTTAGGTCTGCTGTATAGTGCTATAGTACAAAAAATACTGCTGTTGTTTTTTTAGGCCTCAGCTAGAAGACAAGCTGATTAACTCATGGGCTAACACACACTTTCTCCTTCTGGACACACACACTTTCTCTCTCCTTCTGGACACACACACTTTCTCTCCCTCTTTGCTGAATCTCCAGGTTCCCACACTAGTCCAGAGAAACAGATGTCACAAGTATAACTGATGAGACATAAGCACTGAGAGGGGAGATCATGTGTGTATCATCAAGGCTAGAGGTCGACCGATTATGATTTTTCAACGCCGATACCGACCGATTATTGGAGGACCAAAAATGCTGATACCGATTAATCGGCCGATTTTTAAAATGTATTTGTAATAATGACAATTACAACAATACTGAATGAACACTTATTTTTAACTTAATATAATAACATCAATAAAATAAATTTAGCCTCAAATAAATAATGAAACATGTTCAATTTGGTTTAAATAATGCAAAAACAAAGTGTTGGAGAAGAAAGTAAAAGTGCAATATGTGCCATGTAAGAAAGCTAATGTTTAAGTTCCTTGCTCAGAACATGAGAACATATGAAAGCTGGTGGTTCCTTTTAACATGAGCCTTCAATATTCCCAGGTAAGAAGTTTTAGGTTGTAGTTATTATAGGAATTATAGGACTATTTCTCTCTATACCATTTGTATTTCATATACCCTTGACTATTGGATGTTCTTATAGGCACTTTAGTTTGCCAGTGTAACAGTATAGCTTTCGTCCCTCTCCTCGCCCCTACCTGGGCTTGAACCAGGAACACATCAACAACAGCCACCCTCGAAGCAGCGTTACCCATGCAGAGCAAGGGGAATAACTACTCCAAGTCTCAGAGCGAGTGACGTTTGAAACGCTATTAGCGCGCACCCCGCTAACTAGCTAGCCATTTCACATCGGTTACACCAGCCTAATCTCGGGAGTTGATGGGCTTGAAGTCATAAACAGCACAATAGTGAAGCACAGCAAAGAGCTCCTGGCAAAACACATGAAAGTGCTGTTTGAATGAATGCTTACGAGCCTGCTGGTGCCTACCATCGCTCAGTCAGACTGCTCTATCAAATCATAGACTTAATTATAACATAATAACACAGAAATACGAGCCTTAGGTCATTAATATGGTCGAATCCGGAAACTATCATCTCGAAAACAAGACTTTTATTCTTTCAGTGAAATACGGAACCGTTCCGTATTTTATCTAACGGGTGGCATCCATAAGTCTAAATATTCCTGTTACATTGCACAACCTTCAATGTTATGTCATAATTATGTAAAATTCTGGCAAATTAGATGGCACAAACTGTTGCATATACCCTGACTCTGCGTGCAATGAACGCAAGAGAAGTGACACAATTTCACCTGGTTAATATTGCCTGCTAACCTGGATTTCTTTTAGCTAAATATGCAGGTTTAAAAATATATACTTCTGTGTATTGATTTTAAGAAAGGCATTGATGTTTATGGTTAGGTACACATTGGAGCAAGGACAGTCCTTTTTCGCGAATACGCACCGCATCGATTATATGCAACGCAGGACACGCTAGATAAACTATTAATATCATCAACCATGTGTGGTTAACTAGTGATTATGATTGATTGTTTTTTTATAAAGATACGTTTAATGCTTGCTAGCAACTTACCTTGGCTTACTGAATTCGCGTAACAGGCAGGCTCCTCGTGGAGTGCAATGAGAGGCAGGTGGTTAGAGCGTTGGACTAGTTAACTGTAAGGTTGCAAGATTGAATCCCAGAGCTGACAAGGTAAAAATCTGTCGTTCTGCCTCTGAACAAGGCAGTTAACCCACCGTTCCTAGGCCGTCATTGAAAATAAGAATGTGTTCTTAACTGACTTTCCTAGTTAAATAAAGATTAAATAAAGGTGTAAAAAAAAAATACCGAAAATACCGATTTCCGATTGTTATGAAAACTTGAAAACGGCCATTCCGATTAATCGGTCGACCTCTAATCGAGGCTGCTATCAGTTCAGTTGTAATACAATTTTCCTCTGTTCCAAACCAAGGCCAGATCATTATGAACCCTCTCCTGGTCATCAATACCTGGTTGACATTGTTGACCCCTGGATAGTCTAGTAGGGACAGTATCTAACCTGGAGGAGAGGTGGTGTGTGGCTACTACCTAGTAATGTGCCATCTGTGGTCTGATGGGGCATACAATTCACACCCTCCCTCGAGCCCCTGCATCTCCACACACACACACACACACACACACACACACACACACACACACTTTCAGATTCAATTCATGAAACACAGAGTCTGTATTAAACACACACAGTGAGTGGATATATTAGTTGTGGTAGGCAGTAGTGTGAGATTAGACAGCTTCTCCATGGTAAATCTGATTACTGTTACAGCAGGGCAGGCCCCTCTAGGATAAATATAACTACACTACAACTACCCAACACTAACCATACCCCCCACTAACACCAACCAGCATTAACCATACCCCCACTAACACCAACCAGCATTAACCATACCCCCACTAACACCAACCAGCATGAACCATACCCCCACTAACACCAACCAGCATTAACCATACCCCCACTAACACCAACCAGCATTAACCATAACCCCCACTAACACCAACCAGCATTAACCATACCCCCACTAACACCAACCAGCATTAACCATAACCCCCACTAACACCAACCAGCATTAACCATACCCCCACTAACACCAACCAGCATTAACCATACCCCCCACTAACACCAACCAGCATGAACCATACCCCCACTAACACCAACCAGCATTAACCATACCCCCCACTAACACCAACCAGCATTAACCATACCCCCCACTAACACCAACCAGCATTAACCATACCTCCACTAACACCAACCAGCATTAACCATACCTCCACTAACACCAACCAGCATTAACCATACCCCCACTAACACCAACCAGCACTAACCATACCCCCACTAACACCAACCAGCATTAACCATACCCCCAAATCCTCAAAATAGTTAGAATGAATCTAAAATAACTCTAGAAATCTGTCATTCATTGTGATGATTTTACATCTAACTAAAATGTTTGGTGTAGTATTCTCAATGAAAACGAGTCTCATTGAAATATCAACAAAGACTTTATTGAAGAATCCCTACTGTTGACCAATCCCTGACGAAGGGGCGTAGACTTCGGCGCCGAACTTCAGCTTGCCTCTAGAAAAAAATGTGCCCGAACAACCGAAAAAAAGTCAAAAATGAACAAAAACAGCACAAAATGTTGTCATATTATATGCACAAACTTTTCCGAACTGTTCGTCTGGGAAGCATGCGAACACCGTAACACAAATATCACTACCTACAGGTTTCCTCTAGGATTGTTTTCAAGTTAGCGGGGGGATGGGGGCGTCGTAGTGGGCGTTGCCAATTGTGCAGCCTCCTACCAACATCTTTAAAGGCCCTCCTCTCGGCAGAAGAGACCAAATTCTTCTGTTTTAAATGTAATTTCCTGCAATTCTACAAATTTTGCCATGGCTTGTGCCATCTGAGTGACTCAAAAATGAGGGAGCCCCATGCCATGACATAAATAATTTGTATTTTGTTGATAGTTCTCAAAGATGATCTCATTTGAAAATATATAACTTCATTATATTTTCTACAAACGTTATATCTTTAGTCTTTTAAGTTCACTGAAAACGTTTTAGCATAAAAAAATGCATAAAATAATAAGCATTCATATTTTTTGGGAGTGGTTGGCAACGATTAGCAGCGGCGGCACGCAATGAAAACACACACACCACCAGCTAACACACCTCAACACACACCAGCGAACACATACAGCCTTGAGGTTCCTCTCCTCTGGTCATAGTGCACATCTATTTTGCATGGGGACAAAGGGTTGCCCTGGCAACACACAGATCATGTTAATGTCCCGTCACGGGGATTCTGTGTGTGCTGGAATGAGTTGGGTCTGTGTGTGAATCTGTGTGTGTGTTTCCAGTGGCACGTGAGTCACGTGTGTGTGACTCATCTACACGTGTGTGTCTGTCACTGTGTGTGTGTGTGTGTGTGTGTGTGTGTGTGTGTTCTTACAGACTCTTTGTTCTCCATGAGGCCTAATCTGTGCCTCAGTGACTGAAACAGACAGCAGTCCAGCTCACTCTACAGGAGCTCTGATTTAAGATACAAAAACACTAACTAGCCTACACTGTAGCGGCAAGCAAACAGAAAAGTGTTGTCAATACAAAGATGCAGTTTCCTGTTCCATGTGATGTTGGCCTGCCCTGAAATCACATGTAGGAACAATAAAGAGAATAGAGTTTGAAGTTTAGCCATGTTCAATTTACAGTTTCCTGAGAGCTCTCTCTTTGTTCCCTTTATCTACCCCCCCTCTCTTTACACAAAGGGGCAGATTCACAGCACACATAGCAACACACAGATGCCTTCTGATTGGCTTAGAGGGTTGGGTACAGTTTTCTCTTTCTGCTACTGTGAACTCAGCTGCTCCGGCTGCTATTGTCTGGACCTCTCAAACACACCAGGCCCAACGGACACACACATATCAAACCCTCATTACTAGCTGCTGCAACAGAAGGGCTTTCCCACACACACCAGATTAAGCTTTTACTTGAGCCCAACTGCTAATTTAAAACACTACCACTAGGGACGAGTCTAACGAGAGCATTCAGCCTGGCTAAAGCTTTTAATCACGGTCCTGTGTGGACTGGGCTCAGCTCTGAAGGCCTGTCACCTGTAATGTTTACCATTACAGGTGACACTGATCAGACTAGCCCTGATCATGCCCTCACTAGCCTGGGTGTAAAGGCCTCCAGAGCCAGTGCTCTCTCTCTGCAGAAGCCCACTCTTTGTCCCACTAATACTGATTACGTAACTGGCAGAGTGCCCGGCACAGCACAGGGTAGGACAGCCGGGTAGTACTCTCCTCTGTGTACCCACTATGGCCTCAACAGCGGACTCTGAGCACAACTACACTTTACTCTATACTCTGTAGACTGATAGTCTGTGCTCTGCCCTTTAACCTAGGTTGAGGAGTTTACAGCCCCCCCAATCAGCCACATGTTAGAGAATTCTGATTGTGGGTGTGTGTTTTGCACACTCAGCTGGTCTCTCCTGCTGGCTGAGCCGGGTCTATCTGGCCTTGGTTGAACGTGCGAATGCATATGCGAACCCACAAACACACCCCTCTGACCTACAGCTCTCAGGAGATTACATTTCTGACACAGAGGACAAATTGAGCAACGTCAACAACGCTCCAAAGGCCATGGAAAGTGTGGCAGTCAGACTTTTTAAAGTGCTGAACTGAACTGGAGCTGGCCAGCCATGGCCTAATATATCTCTGTATGACTGACTGATCTAGCCAGGTCATGGGTGGTTCTTCTCTGCAATAGATAGAGGTCAGACGACTGACGACTCTGACATGTTGATCTATCTATCTGGCTATGAAAAGCCAACTGACATTAACTCCCGAGGTGTTGACCTCTTGCACCCTCTATAACCATTGTGATTATTATTTGACCCTACTGGTCTTCTATGAACGTTGGAAACATCTTGAAGAACGAGCTCGCCTTAATGGCCATGTACTCTTAGAATCTCCACCCGGCACAGCCAGAAGAGGACTGGCCACCCCTCAGAGCCTGGTTCCTGCCTTTCTAGATAGAGGCCGGTGGCTAGGAAAAACTACATCCTCATTGCTTGCTCTCTGGGGTATTCGGCTCGGTTTCTGTATAAGCACTTTGTGACAACTGCTGTTGTAAAAAGGGCTCTATAAAAACAGTTGATTGATATCTATCTAGACTGGCGGCCACTTGCCAAACTAGTTGTGCTTTAACCAATTCCTCTGTTGCTGGTTATCGTGTAGAGACCAGCGTTAGATACAGGCCAGAGGCTACTGATAGTCGTCTATGCTCCACAATGTATTCAAACCTACATATTGTGTCAATAGACAGCTCTCTTTCCAGATGCCTTTAACAGCACAGGCACAGCACAGACAGACCAATAATCTGGTTAGGACTATGTTGACCTTGTTGCTAAAATAAAGCAACAGAACAAGCAGCAAGCTGACTAACCATGTGGAAGTTTATCTCAGATATAGCAACAGCATGTGAGTGAGAGAAGGCAACCATGCATGGTGGTGGGCGGCCATGTTTAGAACAGTAAAGCTGTTGGCTGACTTTTGGAGGGAGGTGTGTTGTTGTTGGCCAAGAGGATTCTGACCCAGCAAGGGGACTCTACTCAGCTCCAACTATGGGATGTGTGTGAAATTGTCAATAGTCTGTTACTTTCCTCTAGTCGTCTCCTCTAAAGTAGTTTCCTCATATTGTCCCCTCTTCTTGATCTGCACTGATCTGATTCTGAACACAGGTCAGAAGATGAGAGGAAGCCAATGTAAACTATTGACATGCAGCCCATATCACAGGAGAGGAGAGGAAGCCAATATAGAATTTTGACATGCAGCCCATATCACAGAGCATCATATATGGGCCAGGGAAGGCATAGAGAGTGGTGCGCTCTGCTAATCCTTCCCCCTGCCAGGAGGAAACTGAGCGGGCCAGAGGGTTCCTACTGTTCCTGCTGAGCTGGCTGCCGGTTGGCTGAGCGCAACCATGGGGGAGGAGCCACAGGGGCACAGGAGGTGACCGGCACACAGGAGCTGATGATGTCACTAACACAGAACCGGTCGGGTCAACACACTTACGTCCCGTGCTGGTTCTGAGCAAGAGCAACCACTGAGCCTGAGTGTGTGTGTGTGTGTGTGTGTGTGTGTCAGGCATGAGCCCGAGCAACCACTAAGCTTGTGTGTGTGAGCGTGAGCCTGTGTGTGTGTACACACGTGTGTGTGTGTCAGGCCAGCGTGAGCCAGATAAGACCCTCACAGTTACATAAGAGCATTACTGGGAGGACTGGTTGGAGCCGAATCACACGCTGAACTGGAACTACAGTACCGGCTAACACAGGAACCTGTCAGAGCACTTTTATGTTCAAGTTACATACCGCACCTTTAATAATAACAGGTTTATTATTGCTGACAAAAGAATAACAATAGGCATGTTTTGGAGCCCAGAGGTCTACAAAGACAGTCAGCGTAACACATCCAGCACGTCAAAACACAACATAGTCCTACATCCCAGTGATCAGACGTGACTGACCCTGTCTGTGAGAACAAAAACACCTGTCACTGTACCTGCCTGTCATTCTGTCTGGTTAGTGAAATAACATTACGCCTGTCCTTTTGTACCCCGCCTGTGTGTATGGTGAATAACAAAACACCTGTTGTAGGTGAATCACTGCAAGAAGGTTGGCATAATAGTCAGATTGACTGTCTGATTGTTCTGTCGTGCCTGGCTGTCGGTGAGAGTTCCCTCAACTCTGTGCTCTACTGGCTGTTCGGGGCCTTGGGGGATGGGCTAATTAAGCAATAAGGCCAGAGGGGGTGTGGTATATGGACAATAGGGCTGCTCCTATGGGCTGTTCTTATGCGCGCCGCAACGCGGAGTGTTAGGACACAACCCATAGCCGTTGCATATTGGACATATATCACAAACCCCCGAGGTGCCTTATTGCTATTATAAACTGGTTACCAACGTAATTGGTATTAACAGCTTCTACCCCCAAGCCATAAGACTCCTGATCAGCTAATCAAAGGGCTACCCACACCCCTCTTTACGCTGCTGCTACTCTCTGTTTATTATCTATGCATAGTCACTTTAACTCTACCTACATGTTCATATTACCTCAATTACCTCGACTAACCGGTGCCCCCGCACATTGACTCTGTACCGGTACTCCCTGTATATGGGTCGGCAGGTAGCCTAGTGGGTAGAGCATTGAGCCAGTAACAGAAAGGTTGCTAGATCGAATCCCTGAGCTGACAAGGTAAAAATCTGTCATTCTGCCCCTGATCAAGGCAGTTGGCCTACTGGGGAACAGCAGGTTGTCATTGTAAATATGAATTTGTACTTAACTGCCCCGTTAAATAAAAGGTTAAATAAAATAAAAAAATATAGCCTCGCTATTGTTATTTTACTGCTGCTGTTTAATTATTTGTTACTTTTATTATTATTTTTTTTTACTTAACACTTATTTTTTCTTAACTTCTTAAAGCATTGTTGGTTAAGGGCTTATAAGTAAGCATTTCACTGTAAGATCTACTACACCTGTTGTATTCAGCGCATGTGACAAATTAATTATCAAATAACATTTTGAGCAGTAAAAAATAAATGTCTTGTCATACGCATGGTATACGGTCTGATATACCACGGCTTTCAGCCAATTAGCATTCAGGGCTCGAACCACCCAGTTTATAAGGGGGGGGTAATCTGTCTGAGGGGTGTGGACATCCCCCGAGATGCCTTATTAGATCTCCAACAGGAAACACCTCCAAACAAACTGATTCAAAGGCACGTTCCAGTAGACATTTATGTAAAGAAAGCTTCGATATGCCTTCAGTGATCAGGAAATTTCTGTTTGTTCTTCTCTTCCCCTTCCCATCTATTCTTCTTAACCCCGTCTTGTCTCTCCTCCCTTATTCGTTCCTCTCCAGAACCATGACTCATTGTGAGATCATGTGTGTGTTGTAGCCTATGTACTTAGTGTGTGTGTGACATCCGACCATTTCCTTGCTCTTTTGTGACTGTTCTGCCATGGCTCTTTATGAGATCTGTTACAGCTGTGTGTGCACACACACGTGTCTGTGTGCAATATGTGTGTTGGTTCTCCTATCGTTGTCCCCACAAGGATAGTAAAACAAGGGGGGGAAAACTCTCCCTCGTGGGAGGACAAAGGCTATTTTAAACTTAGGGGTTAGGTTTAGGGTTACAATTAGGATTAGAATTAGGGCAGGGTTTCCCAAACTCGGTCCTCTGGACCCCAAGGGGTGCACGTTTTGGTTTTTGCCCTAACACTACACAGCTGATTCAAATAATCATCAGATTGTGTTTGTCTCTCTCAGCCAGCACAGGGGCCACATCCACAGCACTAGCCTACATGAACAACAAGTCAGTCAGATGACTTCACTTAGCACTGAGCTAAACACTGCACTGCGATGGCTCCCTTTCCCTTTCTCACACACATGGTTGCAATCTAAAGTTGAAAAAGCGCTTGTGAATCAGAATTTGTATAACAAGTAAAATCATTAAAAAAAACAAGAACGAGTTCTCTAAACATTCTCTCTGCTACGTTGTGGGTGTGTGAATCAAGACATAGTAAGCCCACTGGGGTAAAGCCTAGAGAAACTAACTCCTGTCACTAGTTCAGCGTAGAGGCTAGAATGCTCCGTAAACACCTTCCTCGCCAGGGAGATGAGGAGGTGAGAGGGGGTCTGGGAGGAGGAGGAGAGGATAAGACAGGAAAGGAGAGAAGAACGGGATCAGGACAAACGGAGGAGAGAGATAGTGTCAGAGGAGTACAGGGAGGGCAGTCTGTCTGTCTGCATTTTCAACCAGAGGAACAGTATGTCCCATAATAACAATAGAACAGTGGGACCATCGGCTGGCCTGTCATATGGGAACTGCTCCAGAGCAGCTTCTATTGCAATTAGACATTATTAATAGAACCACCGTGACAGACCGACAGGGAGCCAACAGCACAGCAGAACACAGAATCTATATGAGGGGGAAGGGAAAGAAAGGCTCAGTTGGTAGAGCATGGCACTTGCAACGCCAGGGTTGTGTGTTCGATTCCCATGGGGGACCAGTAGAAAAACATATGAAAATGTATGCACTCACTACTGTATGTCGCTCTGGATAAGAGCGTCTGCTTAAATGACAAAAATGTAAATGTAGTCCAACTACAGTAACTTGAGATCCAGCAGGAAAAGCCAGATCTGTCTCTTTAGCTCAGTAAAAATGTGTGTTGTTGTTTACAACTGACCAATCAAAATATAAACTGCAGTGTGTAGTACAGTAAATGTGTGATTTAATTACTATATGTACAGTGTGTGTGTTTACCACATCCATATGTCAGAGCCATGAACCCTGGGTTCTTTTTAAAGGTAAAGCCAGAGTCAGTGTGCAGGGGTGAAATCTCAGCCTTTTGGTGTTGGATGACATGTTTACACCCTGACATTGGGTAGAGAGTCATGTTACAGTAGTGTCAGTAGGATGGGGGTGTAGGACAATGATGGTGTGGGGTTTGTTGTGTAGTAGGAAAAGCAATCTCTGATTGGGCTTCCTTTGTCTGACAGTGGTTGCTGTGTGACCACATCAAACCTCTGTGCAGTAGTTGCAGGCCCTGCCTATTGTCTGACTAGTGACAACAGGTCCCAGTACAGTAGACAGAGACCAAGCTAGTACAGAAGAAACAGGCCTATTTTCTTACTACAGAACTCAGAACAGTAGATACAGACAGCCATATTGTCTTAATACAGGCCTCAGAACAGTAGATAGAGACAGGCCTATTGATTGACTCCATGTTTGGTGGTAACTAAAACAAACATAAGCTGAATGTCTTCTGATTGAAGGTAATGTGCTAAGGCCAAAGAGTATCAGCTAGCTGCTCGGAGCTCCAACTAGCTGCTGTTATGTTGTTGCCCCTACAAGAATCATAACCAACCTTGGATTAATGACAAGCATGTTGAAGCACTACATTACTAGACTATGTCCAAGCAGGCAGACTGGCATACAATACAGTCCATGTATTACTAATAGAGCTAGCATTACAGACCACTGCTGCTGCGGTTGAATAAACCTGATATGAAAACAGAGAAAGCTGGCTGCCCTGCAGACTTCATGTTAATCTTACATCATGTAAACACACAGACAGTACAGAAGGCAGAGAGCAGATCGAAGTCTCTGTTCATAGTGATGATTCAGAGTCACAGTGAAGATGTTCAGTTCGAACAAAGGGCTTTGAGCATTGCAGCATACCCATACCAGAGACTGACAGAATAACGCAGAGCTCTCAGGCACACAAAAGAAGCTAGAGCTGTTCTATCATGCAGTGAGTTGTTCCGCCGTGTCAGCGTGACCTGCTGCGTTTTGTTCCCCAAAAACAGCTTTTTGACAGAAATTACAAGATGACATTGTGTTGTTATAATTCTACCATTGCTCAGATATCTGTATCCATCTTGTTTACCTATCCATTGTGTAATTTGGCAGTCAGAATGTCCTAATTTCCGTGGCCTCACTGGCCTGCCTGGGTCAGGTTTACTTTGTTATCAACACAGGCAGGCAAGCAAGTTAACCAGCTGTTACATGATTCTCCCTCTCTGCCCGATACCTCTCCCTCTTCCGGGGGACTGCCTGGCTGGCTACATTCTGCTGATCCACAACACACACAGGCCAACGATGGATCATGTCAATATGATCCTCATGACCCTATTAGTACTGCAATGATGGGCACCGTAGTGAAGGCTCACACAGACGAATACCATGAACAGTATAGCTTCTGTTGGCATGGAATAAATCCATGTAGATCAGCTTACCTCGCTCTGGTTTCATGTTAGCCAGTGTCATCTGGATCTCTCTGGGAATCTGGCAGCCTCTGTCTGTCTGTCTTCGGTCTGAAGACTCCCGTCCACACAGCCCTGACAGCAATATACTGCTGTGTGTCTGACTGTGTGGATCCAAATCTTCCAAAGGATTGCTGACTTATTGCATTAAGCAACAATACCAGCTGGGTAGCCTGTATGCTGCCAATCGCCCCCTAATTTACCCAACAAAGCAACGCTTTGTTACCAAACTGCTACTGTACAGGTCCATCGAGTCAGATCCACTGTTAACTGGCCAACGAACAGTTGAGCTAGCTAGCTAAATCTGACCGTCAAACATTAGATTAGCTCCGAGTTATTGCTTCATCAACCACCTAGCTAGCCAACAAGGCATTGAGCTGACAATCTGACTGTCCACCCCCCAAAAATAAACGTCTCAAATTCCACCACCAAAACCACGACAGTAGTCCCGTCACGAAGCATCTCTCTCTCTCTCTCTCTTTCAGCTACTGTAACCTCACCTATTTGGCTTAGCTAACGTGGCTTTAGCTAGCTGACCAAACAAACAACACGCAGGCATCTGATCTGATGACGACCTTCTCAAACAAAACACCCCAACCCCCACGCGCAGGTAGAGTGATCCACCTCCGATAACAATGGGCTCGAGGAAAGGACAGACCTCGTTCAACCGATCATTCTGAAAAACAGCCAACGTTAGCTAAACGCCGTGTTGTCCAGAAGCATAAGTTCCACTTGTCGTCTTGAAACATAGTGAGGTAAAGTAGCCACGTCCCGTGTCAGTTACCTAGTTATTGTTGACTAGCTTTCTCTCATTTCAAAAGTTTGTCAGAAAACAAGCTGACCATTTATTTCCCAACTTGTCGCAGTGGCTAGCGAGCTTTTTTCCTTCTTCCAAAACAACGGTTCGCTAGCTAGCGAACTTCGTCCAACTCAATAACACAGTACGGGCGCATACCGTTGGCAACAAAATTATTTTGTATGCTCTTTCTTATCCATAAACTCGTTGGTGTGCTCTCTTCCCCTCTCTCTAGCAATGTCCCCGTGTCAAAACAGATCAGCGCAGTCTTTTCTCAGTCACGTGTCCCAACAACAGCTAGACCACTTTCCTGTACCAGTCCTCGAGTGAACCTGCTGCGATAGCAACCGTGATCTAGAAACTTTTTGGTTACAGTTTAACAATGTGTCAAGATGACAACAAATACCATACACTAAACATGGTTCAAATTAACATTATAACTCTGTGTAAGTGTACCTCTGTCCAGGCCATGATTGATACATTGTAGCGGGACGGCCACTGCTCTGATTTGATTGGTGGATTGGATGCGCGTTCACGTCTGCACGTGGCACGTGTATTTTGTATGTGAACATTTTGTTCTCGGTGCTTGACATGTTCAGATACAGATTAGTGCTGCGTTGATGTGCTCCTCTGGGTGTTATATTTCGTAGTTGTGAAATACGACTTCGTTTTATTCATGTGCTTTTTGGTCTGAACAGTTCTTCAACCTATATGATTAGCACATTTTAGCTAGCCTGATAAACTAGCTAACGTTGTTTATAATAAAGTTAGTTGGCTTGTTTAAATTGTTGAACATTACCAATATTGGAGTTGTCATCTTTTGGTTGGCAAGGCAAAAGGTCAGTGGTGAAACGTCTCAACGTCGTAAACTCAGGAAACAATTTTCTCAGAGTTTCCCATTTATACTCTGATTTGTTGGGTCTCCTGGCAACTCTAATTGCACGAGAACGCAACATAGGCAGATTAAAAGAGTGTTAATATCGTTGCACTTTGACAATTCAAATTTGAGATTTTCTTTGTTTGAACTGTGCATAGTAGCCAGCGCTTTGATTGTCTTTGAAAGTGAATACAGTGAATCGGTCAATAACGACAACACGAATCCAGGCCACCAGCTCTCACAAGGCCTATAATAAGATTAGGGATGTTGTATTCGTTACTCAGTGCTCACTATTGATAATTTTGAGTAATATTGTTAACCATGTATTGCTCACAGAGGAAAAATTGTCATAGATCCACTCAGAGCAACAATACATTCAGAACGACAATAAATCCCACCAAACATGGCCTTACTGAAGAGCTTGGTGACTTTCAACGTGGCACTGTCATAGGATGCCACCTTTCCAACAAGTCAGGTCCTCAAATTTATTCCCTGCTAGAGCTGCCCAGGTCAACTGTAAGTGCTGTTATTGTGAAATTGAAATGTTTAGGAGCAACAACGGCTCAGCCGTGAAGTGGTAGGCCACACAAGCTCACAGAACAGGACTGCCGAGTGCTGAAGCAACACTCACTACCGAGTTCCAAACTGCCTCTGGAAGCAACGTCAGCACAATAACTGTTCGTCGGGACCTTCACGAAATGGGTTTGCATGGCCGAGCAGCCGCATACAAGCCTAAGGTCACCATGTGCAATGCCAAGCGTCAGCTGGAGTGGTGTAACGCTTGCCACCATTGGACTCTGGAGCATCTGGCAGTCCGACAGACTAATCTGGGTTTGGCGGATGCCAGGAGAACGCTACCTGCCCCAATGCATAGTGCCAACTGTAAAGTTTGGTGGAGGAGGAATAATGGTCTGGGGCTGTTTTTCATGGTTTGGGCTAGGCCCCTTAGTTCCAGTGAAGGGAAATCTTGACGCTACAGCATACAATGGCATTCTAGATGATTCTGTGTTTCCAACTTTGTGGCAACAGTTTGGGGAAGGCCCTTTCAGGTTTCAGCATGACAATGCCCCCGTGCACAAAGCGAGGTCCATACAGAAATGGTTTGTCGAGATCGATGTGGAAGAACTTGACTGGCCTGCACAGACCACTGACCTCAACCCCATCGAACACCTTTGGGATGAGTTGGAATGTCTACTGCGAGCAAGGCCTAATCGCCCAATGACAGTGCCCGACCACACTAATGGTCTTGAGGCTGAATGGAAGCAAGTCCCTGCAGCAATGTTCCAACTGCTAGTGGAAAGCCTTCCCAGAAGAGTGGAGGCTGTTATAGCAGAAAAGGGGGGACCAACTCCATATTAATACCCATAATATTGGAAGGAGATGTCCACATACTTTTGGTCATGTAATGTATTTCATTACTGCACTCAAACTTGTTGACCTATAAGCCGCTTGCTCCTGAAGTTCATAATTTAAACTATATTCATGGTTGTGCGTGTGTGTGTGCGCACGCATGTGTGATTCCAAAATAAGGGACAGATAAAATGCTACTGACAGATAACCTGTTATGCAACTATGGCATGTCTGTCTCCACTCTGGTCCCTGATACATTCTCTATATTTAACCTGTCCTACAGTGTCTGGATGGGTGGGACATTCCATTAAATAAACATAAAACAGGTTTTAAAGGGTAAAATTTGACTCATTTGACATGCTTGGGACAAAGGAAACCCTGTATGATCTGTGGTGATGACAACACAGAGACCTCAGTAGAACAGCATACTGTATCAGCTGGAGGAATCCCTCTGCAGGTGACTGAGTTACACTGTGTAATGTTGCAATCTAGTGGTGGAAGAATAGAAGTGCAGTGTATCAGTGGGCATTTAAAAGAACAGGTGAGACATGTCAATAGTCAATCAAATCAAATCAAATTTTATTTGTCAGATGCGCCAAATACAACAGGTGTAGATCTTACAGTGAAATGCTTACTTACAAGCCCTTAACCAACAATGCAGTTTTAAGAAAAATACCTAAAAGTAACAAATAATTAAAGAGCAGCAGTAAAATAACAGAGGTGAAGTGCCTAGGGGGGTAGGTGCCAGTTGCAGTTCAAAACACATTTGATCTACTACATACAGTACCAGTCAAAAGTTTGGATACACCCACTCATTCAAGGGTCTTCCTTTATTTGTACTATTTTCTACATTGTAGAATAATAGTGAAGACATCAAAACTATGAAATAACACATATGGAATCATGTAGTAACCAAAATAGTTTTAAACAAATCAAAATATATTTTATATTTGAGATTCTTCAAAGTAACCACCCTTTGCCTTGATGACAGCTTTGCACACTCTTGGCATTCTCTCAACCAGCTTCATGAGGTAGTCACGTGGAATGCTTTTCCAACAGTCTTGAAGGAGTTCCCACATATGCTAAGCATTTGTTGGCTGCTTTTCCTTCACTCTGAGGTCCAACTCATCCAAAACCGTCTCAATTGGTTTGAGGTTGGGTGATTGTGGAGGCCAGGTCATCTGATGCAGCACTCCATCACTCTCCTTGGTCAAATAGCCCTTACACAGCCTGGAAGTGTGTTTTGGGCCATTGTCCTGTTGAAAAACAAATTATAGTCCCACTAAGCGCAAATCAGATGGGATTGCATATCGCTGCAGAATGCTGTGGTAGCCATGCTGGTTAAGTGTGCCTTGAATTCTAAACAAATCACTGACAGTGTCACCAGCAAAGCACCCCACACCATCACACCTCCTCGTCCATGCTTCATGGTGGGAACCACACATGCATCATCTGTTTACCTACTCTGCGTTTCACAAAGACATGGCGGTTGGAACCAAAAATCTAAAATTTGGACTCATCAGACCAAAGGACAGATTTCCACTGGTCTAATGTCCATTACTTGTGTTTCTTGGCCCAAGCAAGTCTCTTCTTATTATTGTTGTCCTTTCATCATAATGCTTGATGGTTTTTGCGACTGCACTTGAAGAAACTTTAAAAGTTCTTGAAATTTTCCAGATTGACTGACCTTCATGTTAAAGTAATGGTGGACTGTCATTTCTCTTTGCTTATTTGGGCTTTTCTTGCCATAATATGGTATTTTACCAAATAGGGCTATCTTCTGTATACCAACCCTACCTTGTCACAACACAACGGATTGGCTCAAACGCATTAAGAAGGAAAGAAATTCCACAAATTAACTTTTAATAAGGCATACCTGTTAATTTAAATGCATTCCAGGTGAGTACCTCATGAATTTGGTTGAGAGAATGCCAAGAGTGTGCAAAGCTGTCATCAAGGCAAAGGGTGGCTGGCTACTTTGAAGAATCTAAAATATATTTTGATTTGTTTAACACTTTTTTAGTTACTACATGATTCCATAGGTGTTATTTCATAGTTGTCATGTCTTCACTATTATTTTACAATGTAGAAAATATATAAAAATTATAAAATCCCTTGAATGAGTAAGTGTGTCCAAACTTTTGACTGGTACTGTACATATGAAATACACTTTTGAGTCTAACATCAGTATTGAAGGAAATGACACGAGTCTGGATTCAGGTGCTGGAATTCCAACTGTTTATTTTCTACTTTTTAGTGACTACAGAAAATGTTACATTTTAACACTGAAAATCAAAGGCTGGATGACATCATCACTTGCTTCTCTTTATTATTTTTATTCCAATTTTTGTTTTGTTTAGCAAACACAGCAGATGATGTTGCACAGAACTGAGCGAGCAGTAGCAAAGCCAAGAATATTAGAACCTAAATGATTCAACCAACCAAGCTATGAGATACCGTGGCCCATGAGGACAGTGTCTTGGAGTAGGAGTGCTGATCTAGGAGAAGGTGACCCCACTTATTTACTAGGATTCAAAGGGAACAAATGACCCTAGATCAGCACTCCTACTCTGAGACACTTTATGAATATGGGCCAAGAACTGTGCATCTCTACACCTAGCCCAACATCCTTCTAGCCCATCACACACAGAAACACAACTAGACACTATGATGATTGATATGAAGGACAGACGGCTTCAGAGGAAGGATTGACGGGAAAAATAACAATGGACGCCTGTCACTGGCTGGTTTACACCAGAACAACTCAGTGTGAACTGGAAAATGCAGAAACAACTACTGGGTTCTCTTTGGAAATAAATGTCAACGAGTTGGTTTCGGTATTTTTTGTTGTTCAACAAAACCTTCCAGAACTCTTTATAATATATGAATAATCTCTGGAAGAGGCCCCAAGTAAGGTTGCATAATTCCAGGAACTTTAAATAAATTCCCTGTTTTTCCAGAAGTCCTGGTTGGAGGATTCTGGATTTTCTGCTTTATTTCCTCCAGATTCCGTGTGATTTCAGGTAAACCAGGGAATTTTTTGCAAACCTGCCCCCAGTGAGGTCCTCACCCCCCTTTATTGTTTTAGTGTTTTCACATTCAAAATGACCACCTTTAGCACACTACTTCTTCAGGGAATAGGGTACCACCTCAGATTTGCCCAAACGTCTGATTGTCTCAGGCGCTGCAGTACTGTGATGAGACTCAGCCTGATTAGGGACACAGTAACACACATATACGGTAGCACACAGAGACACACAGACAGACAAATGTACGCACACAAGCATACACACACACCCACACCCACACACACACAGCCTGTCTAGTTCTACAATGTAACTACTGTCGTCTGCATGGCTATTCCCATTGAACTGTATGGCCTGTGGAGATTGAATGGAAGAGAAAGTAACAGAGGGCTGAAAGCTAAAACATCTAGACTCCACTTAACTGTGTCAGGATCCACTGTAACAGGGCCTATTGTAAGAATGGTACTACTGAGAAATGAGATGAGCACTAAACAGCTTCAAGCTGCTAAACTGAGTTCACTGACCACACACACACACACACACACACACACACACACACACACACACACACACACACACACACACACACACACACACACACACACACACACACACACACAGAGACCAGATAAGTGCTGTCCCACCCATATACACACACACGTTTCTTTGTAGGTTTATTAGACTTTGCTCATTGTCATTACACGAGTTTGCACCAAACAACAGACACTGTGTGGAGCTAGGCGGCAGGGACACATTATTATGAACAAGAGGCATGTGTTTCAAATCACACCCTAATCTCTATATAGTGCACTTCATCACACCATATTCCCTCCCTAATGCACTACACCACATATTTGGAATAGGATTTAGTTTGAGATGCAGTTCAGAACAAGCTCTCTGACCCCGCCCCTGGCAGGCCTGCTGCACCGCCAGACTCCATCCATCCCACCGCTAACCCCCCCAACTCCACCCACCTCACTCTGTGTGTCAGACAGCAAAGTGACTCAGAACAGTCCTTAGGGACCAACTGTTTTATATATCTGATGTATTCCAGCTCTAACTCACCTGATTCAACTAGTCACGGGCTTCATGATTAATTGACTTAGTTGAAAGAGGAGTGCAAGTGTTGGAATAGACCTAATATGTGAAATGGTTGGTGGTCCGATACCTGATTCCCACATTTGTAACCAGGCCACCACAGTACAGCTGGGCTTGGCCCTATAGTATGAATCAGGCACCAGAGGACTGGGTTGAGCAACACTGAGAGGACTTGCAGCCCTGGTTTAGTTTAAAACATCACTTCAGATTGTACATTTAAACAGGAGATTCCCTACACGGCTGAGTAACCTTGACTACAGAAGCCCCCGGCCTACAGCCTTCTACTAACATCTATACCCGTGCTGCGAATGGCAAATCAAAACTCAACATCTCTTAAACTCACAAATGCCAGTGCTTTTTCAAACGTTTTAATTCACTTATTTTTCCTTTTTTTCTCCACTTTTTGGTTTGTTTTAGAAATCTTTGGATGCTCATTATTATTATTAATACCCATAAAATAAAATAAAAAATTTAAAAAGTCAAAAGAATAGAAAACACATTACACACTGCTGCTTTTTTGACAGCTGTTGAGCGAAGTACGTACCAACTGTAGAATGTCTGTATCTGAAATGACACCTTATATAGTGCACTGGTTTTGAACAGAGCCATAGGGTTTGGGTTAGTAAAGATATGAAACGAACATATCCCCTAGTCAAAATCCTGATTTTCAATATTGTCCTGATCACATCCTGGATTAGCCATAGGGTTCTGGTCAGAAGTAATGCACTACATAGGAAATAGGATGTAGTGTCAGATGTGTGTCGGCCCGTTGTCAGGGCAATGGTGTGGTCTCTGGCAGTGTTCAGAACACATGTTGAAGTGACAGAGCTGTGATATACGAGAAGAACACAAACCCACTCCTTCATCTGATCTAAGCAGGAGAATGTTATAAGTCTAAGACAAAACTGAATGTTCATTTGTTGTTTTTTTTGTTTGTTTTCTCTCAAAAAACCTACTATATACAAATCTAGATGTTCTACAAAGGCATAAATTAAAGCAGTGGTTAAGCAATAATACAAAAACACAATTCCATTCAAATCAAATCACCACAACAGAAGACGAGAAAAGGAAAACATATGAACACATTATCACAGCAGTTGTTGGTTTTACCCTGTAAAAAACAATAGTCTACCATCATTATAATATCGGAATAAGTACCCAACGTCTGATAACAAAATAGTACACTTCATCTCTCCATCCAGACAAGTTTCAAACCTCAAGACCCTGAAACTTGTCCTCCGCGACCTTGAACAGAACACTTCTGCCCAAAAAAACATACAAAATAAATAAGAACCATAAAGCTTTTTGAAAGAAGTAACAATAACAACATTAGTTACCAAACTAGTTGAGTTCTGCCTGATCCACTTTGACAATCTCTCTCCACAGAACCACAGAGTTCTCACTATGAGGTATTCAGAGACAAACACGGCCAGAGTGCTGGGCCTTCCTTCAAAGGGGAGGAGAGAGGATTGGAGGAGAGTGGGAGGGAGGGGGGCAGGGGAGACAGAAGAAGAAGAGCTTTGGTATATCAGCAGGAGTGGAGATCAGAAATTCCTTTGGTATGTTTTCATTGCATGGTTGAGCTGGCGAAAGCACCACTTGTGAGAGAGAGCGAGAGAAAGAGAGAGAGCGAGAGAAAGAGAGAGAGCGATAAGGACGGAGAGAGTGAGAGATATTCCTTTAGTCTTCAGTAGTGGCCCGTCTCTACAGGCTGAGGTATTCAAAGAGTAAAAGGTCAAAGGTCATAGAGAGGTCAACAGTGGTTTAACACTTTGGTTCAAGCAAGGCACTCGTCCTGGGAGTTTTAGAGAGGTTGTCAACATGTCTGTATAGAATGTTGTCAACATGTCATTTTAGAACGTTCAATGTTGTCAACATATCATTCTAGAATGTTGTAAACATAATTCAAGAACGTTTTCGACATGTCTGTCTACAATGTTGTCAACATTCTAGAACCTTGTCAACATGTCATTCTCGAACGTTGTCAACCTCTGTCTAAAACGTTGTCAACATCATTCTAGAATTTTGTCAACATATCATTCTCGAACGTTGTCAACATTTCATTCTAGAACATTGTTAATATGTATGTCTAGAGTGTTGTCAACATCTTTGTTGTTTTGGTAACATAGTCTACAGCTTCAGTATCATGTCTACCTGTAGCTTTATAAGTAGAGAGCAGAGATGTTGAGAGACCAAGCAGAGCAGGGGGAGGGGAGGAGTACGAGAGGAGAGGAGGGGGTAAGGATAAGGAAATACAGTAAACCTTCTATCCACATCACTCATGTCGGCCGTGCAATGACGAAATCTTTGGTTATCTTTGGTATCATCAAAGTGATAGAAATCACAAATGGAAATTGAGTGAGGTAGCATCTTTGGTTCACACTATAAAATATCAGTAGGTCTTAACACATTTAGACATTTCTTTATCCTCTTCTTTGTTGTTTTCTTTTCGACGTGAGGAAGCAGCTCTCGCTTGCTTTTGCTTCATTTAATATAATACTCATTAACATGGAGAGGAGCTACAGTAACCCACAGACAGAGGCAGAGATACCCCCACTCCCAGCCCAGAGACTGGTACCCCAGACATGGAGAGGAGCAAAGGAGTGAACCAAGCCCTTAGACAGTAAACTCCACACTATTTGACTCATACTTTGGGAAAGCAAGCCACTGTAGTGCTTTCTTCCTGGTGCTGACATGCATAGCATCCATCTATACCCACTGAGGTGAGATGGATGGAGAGGAGGAGAGGAGAGGAGGAATGATAGAGTAGAGAAATGGAGGGAGAGGAGAGATACTGGATGAGGATAAGAGGAGGAGAAATGGTAGTGGTGTAAAGTGCTTAAGTAAAAATACTTTAAAGTACTACTAAAGTCGTTTTTTGGGTATCTGTACTTTACCTTACTATTTATATTTTTGACAACTTTTACTTTTACTTCAATACATTCCTAAAGAAAATAATGTACTTTTTACTCCATATATCTTCCCTGACACCCACAAGTACTCATTACATTTTGAATGCTTATCAGGACAGGAAAATGGTTCAATTCACGCACTTATAATAAGAATATCCCCGGTCATCCCTACTCCCTCTGATTTAGTGGACTCATAAAACACACATGCTTCGTAAATGATGTCTGAGTGTTGCAGCGTGCCCCTGGCTATCCATACATAAAAAATAAAAGGAAATCATGCCGTCCGGTTTGCTCAATATAAGGAATTTGAAATTATTTCTACTTTCACTTTCACATATTTTAGCAATTACATTTACTTTTGATACTTAGGTATATTTAAAACCAAATACTTTTAGACTTTTACTCAAGTAGTATTTTACTGGGTGACTCATTTTTACTCAACTCCTTTTCTATTAAGGGATCTTTACTTTTTTAAAGTATGACAATTGGGTACTTTTCCACCACTGAGAGATGGAGAGAGAGGAAGATAGGAGAGATGGAGGAGAGGAGAGTGTTAACAGTCACACTCATGTCTTTAAAAATACTCTTTACAACATCAGCTACAAAATATAAGACATTATTCTTTGGTTGTACTTCTTGCTGTGATTCTGTCAAAGTGATTTGGTATTATAACTGCATACAGTCTAGGCTACCTGCCCTGGAGTGGAGAAAGCTTTGGTTTTCATTTTTACTGTTTCAACAGTACAGGAAGAAAGCACTACGGAATGGGTCAGGGGTTATGGGTCATGGTTAGCAGCTCCTACTGGGGCGATTTCCCCCCTCCCCTGTCTGCTCTTCCAGTGAAGGAGGTAGAAGTCACCCCTAATCACTGATCATGGGTCAGAAACAATATTTATTTCATCCTTCTAATGGTTACTGATAGGATTGGGGGCAAGGTAATCTGAATCTAGATCAGTTTATGGCAGCTTCTACCTGGAGTGTCTGGGGTTTACTGACGGACAGAAAACTGTGACCAATCAAATGTCTGTTTGTCCTGACGGACAGAAACTCTGACCAATCCAAACGGCAACTGAACATTCCAGTGGCACCTGTAAGATTCCTCCTCAAAGCTGATTGACCCGTCCCACAGGATCTCCGTCCACTGGTCAGAACCCACACAGCTGATAGGCTGATTAAACGTCCATCCAGAGGCCCTCCCTCAACCCGACCAGTCAGATCAAAGATAAGGACAGTGGGCAGGAGGTATTAAAGCTGTGAGATCAGTGATTGGGTAGAATGCCAGAACAGAGTTTTTAAAGCAGGTCAAAACAAGTCTTTGGTTTGTTTTTTCTTTGGACACTATAAATAGCAGTGTTATAGTACAGGCTTTAAGGTCAAAACGCTGTTTATAGGTATTTTCCTTAGTTTCTCCTGGTTTCTACATTGTAAAGCTTTTCCACCGAGGTTGAGTCTGTCAGTCTGTCTCCCCATACACAGTAAAACATCTTGACTGCTTCAAACTAGAAAAAAATAAGTCTCCACGCTAACTAAAAACTTCTAACACCATATCTAATATAAAATGTAGTCAACTCAACACTTGATTACCTGAGATGACATAATTCAAAATTGTAAGTCAGCGTGGTAACTTATTTTTTCCAAGTTAAATCAACTCAAAACTGTGCCCGCTCTCTCCTCCAGTCCCTCCTCCTCAGGCTTTGCTGCAGGTGGAGACAGAGGAATTAGCGGAGTGGGAGGAGCCTCCGTTGTCGTCGAGCCACTTGTCGAGGCTGCGTCGGCGTGCGTTCATGAAGAAATTTGAGACGGTGGTCAGCTCCAGGCCCAGCTGCTGGCTGATGGTGATCTGGAGCTCCTTGGATGGACGCTTGTTCTCCTTGAAGATGGCGTGGAGGGTCCTTCTCTGGACGTCGGTAAACACCAGCCGAGGCTTCTTGGAGTGGCCACCATTACCGCTGTGGCTGCTGCTGCTGTGGTTTCCGCCGCTGCTGCCACCGCTGCCGCCACGGTCACCACCAACTTTACAGTGGCCCTGGTCCTGCTCCTTGCGCTTACACGCTAAGGGTGGGGATAGAAAGAGAGATGTTATAACAAACTACATCATAACAACATTAACACAGTATACAACACTGTATAACAACAATAGGCTACAGCACACAATCATCTATACCGTGGAATATAACACACACACACACACGGGTAGCCTCATAATAACCTACACCGGAGCTCACAGCGGAAAACAATTGCCGCTGACCGTGGTGCTGAAGCATACGGTAAGTAGGCCTCTCCCTGCATATCGACACTTTACCGATAGAGGGCAGTAGTGAGCTGTCAAACAGCTGTAGCAGCACTGAATTCGACCGAAAGCGATTCATTCTACTTAGCTGGAGGACATCGGCTTGACAGTCACTGTCCCAGATAGATTATTTAATATAGATCTTAGACCATCTTTTCTTAGACCTAGGGTATTTCACTACCATCTTACAAATGTATGCAAAACAAGCAAGATGGATCTGCATGCCAGGTGCGTGTTGTTGATGTGGGATATTCGAGTCTATGAAATGAACTAATCACAGAAAGGTCTGTGTGTGTTATGTGATAGCCCTAGACAACCATTAACAGAGAGCTACCGCTCCGTGTGGAGTTGAGTTGGCATCCTGTGTGTGTGTGTGTGTGTGTGTGTGTGTGTGTGTGTGTGTGTGTGTGTGTGTGTGTGTGTGTGTGTGTGTGTGTGTGTGTGTGTGTGTGTGTGTGTGTGTGTGTGTGTGTGTGTGTGTGGAGCTCTATCCTATCTGCTGCGCTATAAATCAACGTGCTGAAGGCCACAGTGACACCCCAGCAGCCACCGCGCGGAGCAGACAGACAGGTAGTCGGACAGGTTGGGAGATTTCCCAGGCTCGTTATCACCCTGGTCCCACACACACACACGCACACACACACACAGCTATGCCCGTCTGACAATCATTAAGCAGATAACTCCACACTGAGGTAGCCTAGCAATGGCGTGACTACACACACTCGTGTACCAGCAGCAGCGGTGTGGGTATGTGTGTGTTGTGTATGTTTAAAATAAATAAAATATATGAATAGCCCCTTTTCCGAATGCAAGAGCTGATTCACTCAGTTTGACAAGTTTTTTAATTAGGCCTATTCCAAATATGTTCAATAACATTCTATTTTGGGGTGGCAGGTAGCCTAGTGGTTAGAGCGTTGGACTACTAACCGAAAGGTTGCATGATTGAGCTGACAAGGTGAAAATCTGACGTTCTGCCCCTGAACAAGGCAGTTAACCCACTGCTAGGCATTGAAGATAATAATTTGTTCTTAACTGACTTTCCTAGTTAAATATAGGTTAAAGCACAAACTTCCCAAACAGGAATATAATAGGCTTAAAGTTGAACGAATTTCTAACGAACAAAATGATAATGTCAGAATCAATGCTTGAGATAAATTATCGACAGGTGCAATATCAGGCCTTAACTTTTACAATTGCTTTAACAATATTTGTATTTGCTGCAAAATTAATATAGGTTAATTGATGAGTGTGAGAGGGAGTGTATAGGTCTAGAATTTACAAGTAGCTTTTAGGAAATTATTTAGGGAACTATACACGCAACTTCTCAAAAACATCCTTGCCAAAAGCAGAGGACCACAACGGAAATGCCTTTTTGCTGCATTATCCTCGATTATTTTAAACCCACTTCACATGTAATAAGTTGCATTTCCAATTCGTGAAAAAAATCTATAAATTCAAGATTAAATAGGTTAATGATATGAGTAGGCCTAGTCTACCGGCAGGCATAGGCCTCGGTGACATGAGAAAACCGCCAGGCATACATGATGTAACATGAGGAAATGGAAAAAGCCAAATTTCAATAATCAATATCAATCTTCTATTTTAGTTCTTAGTAGGCCGATCACACACACATTTCACCCGAGAACCGATCGATATATGTTCGTGTACGGGCTTCCTTTTCCTGTTTACAGACATTCTACATTTCCAGAATCTGAAACGCTATTAATATTAGGAGAGGTATTTCACAACGAAGCCTTTATGATTCAGGTCGAAGTTATATAAAGTAATATGTATATACTTTCATTAGGGAGAAATAAAATATATATGCGCATGGATGCAATAGCTATATATATTATGGTTGAGGTTTTGTGGAAGTGAAATTAGGCTCAAATAGAATGAAGAGGGAGAGACACTGCCAAAATAATCTCCCCACTCAAAAAGTCAACACAGTAAGCCTAATGAAAAATATGTTATTTTACTTTTTACTTTTATAAACGCATGGCATGGCTAAATAGAACAGCACAGGCGTACTGCCTAACATTCATGAATTCACAGAAAACAATTCCGGGAAAATTTATATTTTTTTCTGTCCTGAGTGATAGTGTTTTCTCTTAGCTCACGAGATGGAAGGGATTATTTGTTCTAATTCTAATGGATCAATACAAATGTGTTTGGCGTGCGTCAACAGACTTATAATACATAATACCCTGATTTTGAATCACCTGCATCGAAAGATCAAGAGTTGCGTTTGCAATGCAACATGTTTATTCGTCTATTTAAGTCACAAAAACAATAACATGTAAAATGATATGGTATATATATGGTTTGCTATGTAAGACTGTTGATGACACACACAAAGACACAGATACACACAAACAGACAGACACACACACGCTGCAAATAATCAATGGCGATTTAACACACTTTCAGCAGCGTACCGCCTCACACTTTTCACAAGCCAAAAACCCATCCGCCTCAGCTCGTCATTGATTAGACATAAAGCAATTCCTTTGTATGCTGGCGACTGCGTGGCTCCGTGTGTGTCCGCTAGAACGGTTCAGGCGGATTGACTCGGGTCCTCGGGGACAAATTAATAGAGAGCTATCTATCAGTTAATTACCACAAACCCAGAGTCAGCCCCGCGTCACGCCTCCTAACGAGTTTAGCTCCAAGACAAAAACACACTCACTGAAACACAATAAGTGCATCAACGCAGCCAAACACAGCTTCCATAAGCTTTCCTCAATATTTAAAATAATGGTCATATTGATCCTGGAAAATATTGTATTATCTTCTATTATATTATATTGTTATTCTGTTATACTATTTTCCGCAGATGTTCCATCCCTCAGCCCCGAAATGCACAGCTTGAGGATGTTACTACATGTGCTGGCAGCAAATTAATATTTTCATGACGTAAAAATATATTTTTGAACTTGATTCTTATCCTCCCGCGCATGGACTCTGTTTACATGGACTCGCGTGGACTCTGTTGGGAACAACAAAAAGCTGATGAGTTGGGCAAAATAAGCTCATTCTGGTCCCAGATCACCAACACACACACATACACACACGCGCGCGCGCGCGCATAGACACATGGGCCCTTATCTTATAGAATGGAAAAAGCCAAGAGACAGAGATTACAACAAAGACAATGATGAATTCAACTGCAGGGAATTCCAGAGGAAGGTTTCAGTTCTGTCATACCACTGGCTACTCCACTGTCAGATTCAAGACAGCTGCAGACAATAGACCTACTGTTCCAATGACGAGCACCAAACAATCTTAAATACCCCCTATAGATAAAGAGTAAAGGGAGAGAGAAAGATAAATAAAAGGAAGTGGGTATTACCGAGGGTTCGCTCACCTGCGAGCCTGAGCGTGCTCATGCGTGTGAACTCAGGCTCCTGCAGCCACTTCCACATCCGGCGGAAGGTCTCCCGGCCGGACTTGAGCTTGGACCAGGGCTTGGGGTTCCGGAGCAGGTCTGACAGTGTCCCCTGGGACCGACACAACACCCTCTGGGCGAAGATAGCCTGGGGGATGGAGTAACGCTTCAGCTCTGTGGTGATCCTCTGCGCTACTTCTTTGGTGTTTACTTCTTCCATTTGACCCGTCGAATTGCCGTCGGTACCGCCACCACCACCAACCCCCTGGACTTGAACCCCGGGCCCTGAGGCGTGGCTCTGGGTGTTGTTGTCCCGGGGGTTCCCGTGACCCAGCACGTGCCCCGAGGCTCCGAGGTGGGCATGGGGGTGGTGGTGATGGAGGCCGTTTATATGGAGCATGTTCCCCGAGGAGGTGAGGTGCTGGTCGGCGTGTCTGGCCAGCATGGTGGGGTGATGAGCCTCGAACCCACCGGGAGTCAACTGCATCTTCTCCCCCGGCATGGAGGCTGAGACCCCGGGGTGGGCATAGGGAGGCAGGCCGGCCTGGGAGCTGTGTAGGCCGGCCAGGCCAGAGCCAGACAGTGGGGAGAGGCTCTGTCCCATCCCAGGGGCGTCTTTGTGGTGGTATGGGGAGTAGAGGTTGTTGATCGGCGCCAGCCCCCTCTCGTCCCTCATAAACGTAAAGCTGCCGGTGACATTACCAGGGAGTCGCTGATGATGATTATGAGGATGATGAGGATGGTGGTGTGGATGATGATGATGATGGTGATGATGAGAGAACTTGTCTGCTACAGTGGAGATGGGGGGTAGGGGAGGCTGGAGAGGTGTGAGGGTGGTGTAGGTGCTTGCGCTCATTCCAGGGGGGGCCTCGCACATACTCATGGCGGGGTGCAGGTGATGACCGGGGTGTCCAGTGTTGTGTCCGTGATGGGAGTGGTATTCTCCCCCGTCTAGCAGGCTCGTCATGCCCATGGAGCGGTGCGCCAGCCCTCGGCCCCCACCCGGGCGAGGGTGTGGGCTGTGGCCGACTAGCAGCTCTCCTGGACCGGCCACAGACTCATGGCTCAGGTCGCCGAGGCTCTCCATGGACAGTTGCACGTTCATAATGCTTGGCGACCATCTATGTGACCTGGGAGAGGGATGGATGTCCACAGAACAGTCCAGAGTCCTCACGGCGGGAAAGTTCCCTCCCAGTCTGTTGGTTTGTTGTGGTGGTTTGTTCTGTCTCCTGAATCCTGGTTGATGGACGTTTTTTGTATCCTTTTTATGGCTGGTGTTTTCTTCCTCTTGTCTTTGTTGATTATTTTCTTTCCTCCGATTATATATTTTCTTTCCCTTTTAGACTCGTTTTATTGATACTACATTATATTTTTTGCTTCCTCTCGGTTTGTCTCGAGCCCCCCCACCTGTCCTTGCGCTCCGGTTGGGTCCTGCGCCATCTCTCTCTCCGTGGCTTTTCTCGTGCTGCTCGGTTTCTCCACACCTCCGTTTCACGGCTGCCGATCCCGAACATACACACATGCGCACGGGCGACCTTCCATCCCCTCCCACCACAAACACACACACACACACACACACACACACACACACACACACACACACACACACACACACACACACACACACACACACACACACACACACGCACACACACACACTGCTCTGACGTCAGTTATTAAGGAAGTTACAACAGAGGTATTAAGATACCTGCTGGTTATAAACCCCCCTCTCACACACCCTCTGGAATAAAATAATTACATCACAAATTAATTAATATTATTTACTAGGTTATAATTTACACGTTCAATGGAGCCTATTGAGCCTATTGTATTTAAACACAAATAAAAACCTATTGATCCAATATTGTTCTGGAGCCTCCTTAACATGTCATGCAGAACAAATGAAGTGAACTTCCGGGTTCATTCCCCACTCGTCAATGAGGTGCGCGCGCGTGTGCGTGTGTGATTAGACCAGACAGTGTGCATGCAGTATTCAAAACCTTATATTCACACACGTGTCCTTCATAATCACCACCTATCTTGAACCAAATGTCATCATGCTGTTTCTCTATTGTTATATAATAAAGCAAAAATGGTATCCCAACAAAGTTCCCTAATAGAGGATTATTGTAGAACTCCAATCCGAATGAAAACTATTCCATATGTCGGTTTGAAGTAACAAATGAAGCTGTACTTCTCTCTCTTTAGAAATAAAAAGATGAACAGATGTGTCTATTGTTAAACCATTAAGATTAACGAACCGGCCGGCCGTGCATGGGAGTGTGTGGGTGTGTATAGGCTAAGCGTGTCCACGCGTGCCCCCATCGATACGCGGAGTGTGTGTGTGTGTGTGTGTGTGTATGAACTTGATCACGGTGAAGAAAAGTATTAATTCACGAATAGGCCTATGATTACATCAACATTACATCTCTCATGATAATAATATATACTAACGTTAGTAATTAATTGAGAAACAATTGAATGACAAATATGTTTTATGTTTTATTGCGTGATTTTATTTCCTTGACACATTGAGTAGGCCTACCTCATTACAATACAATTTCCTAAATTGGCTACACAATGGATGAACTTCAAATGACTTGTGTGTGTTGGGAGGAGGGGGGGGTCGAGGCGTCCTTTTCACGCGGTCAGGCAGGCGACAGCTTGCTGCGGCCAGTGGCCAGCCCGGGCCACATGTCAAAGGTGACGCTTCAAGACTCCTAATGTTAACAGCTGCTCGTGCAGATTAACACACACACACACACACACACACACACACACACACACACACACACACACACACACACACACACACACACACACACACACACACACACACACACACACACACACACACACACACACACACCACGGCATCTGTCAGGGTCAAGAACAACAGGACACCGTTCAATTGAACAAGTTAAAGAAGAGAAACGTAAAAGTTAAATGGTCTCTAATAGGAAGTCAACGTCAGTGGCGTGTGGGGACTTGACGTTTGCCCAGGAACAAAGACACTTAATGAACAACGAGATGCTTTCCAACGGTATGGACATAATAAAGGACTGGGCAGAGATTCGACATAGGCCTATTTATAACGTACAAACAAAACGTGCAGCCTAGGCCTAATAACAAAATAGTTAACGTCAACAAAGTAAATAAAATGTGTTAACATTTAAAAAGTAATACATTTAAAATTAAATATGTTATCAATTTGCTAAATTAATTGACATAACATTCGTGAGGCAAATAATAATCAATCATCACGAATAACAGATTGCTCCTATCAGACAAACAGACAAAAATATTATAGCCTATATCAGGCCAAATAAGAAGAGAAAGATTCACGTTTCAGCAGCCACATCTGCACACATTCTCATGCTGATCGATATTTTTCCTTCCAGCAACGTGCAAAAGGGCGGTGTGCGCGTGTATGTGTTTGAGTGTCATTGTGTTGAGGCCTATTCACGCGTCAAAGCCGCAGTGTGTGTGTCGTGTCCCTGTAGAGAATGGTCTGTGGTTGTTATAGCAAGTATTTGATGAATGTAGAAAGAGAGAGAGAGAGAAATATATATATAACGTATTCACATAAACACTGCTTTTCATAAAACGTGTGTCAACTAACTAAGAAGTCAACTGACATAACAAAACCTTTCAAATGTACCAACCAAGATAAGCTCAAAAGAAAACTCCATCCCTCCCCGTAACTGCAGCAACATACAGTAGACAGGCTATGACATGTCTGGCCGTTTTAATTATGGCCATATAGCTTACAAATGACTGTCCCGCAACAACGTCGTTGAAAACATATTGTCATATTTTAAACGATAGGCCTCTACCACAGATCTGCAGCAGCCAGCTCCACAATAGCATGTATCGTAATATTCAATAGAACATCACGATGCTTTTGGCTTGGTTACCAGTCATTCATAGGTAGTTGAATAGTCAGAAGCAGAGCATTTATTTAGATACAATAAAAACATGGCTCTGGTCAGAAGGTAAAAGTCAGTCTGGTAAGTTAACCCAGAGCACCAGCATTATTAGAGCAAAGCGGTAACCCCCTCGCCCATTGGGTCGGTTGGTCAGGCTGCACCGTGGAGACTGTCTGTATTAATTATTAATTATCCACAGACTGCTGTTGTATTCTGTTGACTCTGGGTCATATTCACAGTCATATATATCCTACAGTCGGCATTAGGTTATAGTGTTGAATCCAATAACCAATGTTGCATATACAATTATTAATAGAGTAGGCCTATGCCTCTCCTCTCTCTATGTGAATGCTGATGAGTATGCGTAACAGAGTATGTTTATGGAGCAAAGGTTAGGCCTACTACACATATCCTAACCTGAATAGTGACTATTTGGTTGTAGCCTACAGGGCACAGCTTCCAACATGCCATGGTTTTACGGTGGCCGTTACTAAAGGGCAGCATAACATTAGTATCGTTTAATTCATATGCTGTGGTTTATGGTGGAGACAGAGGCACATGGATCGATAATCTCAGCTCTACAGATAGTGACATACCACTACAGAGATGGGTTATTAACGCTCATAACGACACTATTAGAATTCCCAAACCAGATTTAGGCAAAAGCGACCGTCTAGACGCTATATTTCTAGACAAGACTAATATAATCGAAATCCATACTTACAGTAGCCTGAATTGAATTAAGTGTGGTCTATATGCCTGTACACATGATTATATGTTGGCCGGCACTATTAATATCTACCTTATTCTTATTGCTAAATATTGTGCATAGACTATACTAACCAATTCAATAATATTTGATTGCAGACCGAGGTTTTAAATTCGTATAGGATATTAATAGCCTAATACCAAACGTTTTATTGATTGCTAAAAGCAACTGAAAATAAAATGAGAATCTTAGGCACTGTTTTTTTCAATATTTTTATGAAGGGTAATCTTACTTCCTCGAATAAAAAAACTGTTTACTATTCGTTTAATTTAGTTCAAATAGTTGAATGGTCAATCTGCAAACAGGTCTCGAATCAGCAACTAAATGGAGTAGGACTGTGGCATTCTTCAGTAAACTTCTAGAACTCCCAAGAACGATTTCACTTTACTGACACTTTAAAAATAATACATGTATTCTAATAAAAGCCCTTTCTTTACGCCTACTGCTTGTAGGCTATAGAAAAATGAGCTATATGCCTATACCTGTATACTGTTACACCTAATTTGTTTGATAAAAAAACGAAAACATTTATAAGGATGCTATTTCTGAGCAGTAGGTTACACACAACAGGACATTCGTCTGAGCGGCACGGCAACTAACACAACTTTCACTTATTATAATTCTTGGGATTTATGGTATTAAATATATAGCGTTTGTAATAATTTATATCCCTGGCCAACTGGCATAAATCTGTAGTGTAATGCTATGCTGCAGTCGACTCCATTGTAAGAAATGCAGTGATTGACTTCGAACGAAAATAAACTGTCCAAATTATTTTTCAATAGCCTATTGGTAATTAGGCCTACACTAAAACATATTCCCCTGTAGCCTATCATAAGGTAATAGTCTTCATTCTCCCCATGTCCTAGATTCTTATATCAATTAATATGCTTTTAAAGCATTAGAGCCTTACACAAGTTGTTAAAAGTTGTCTCTAAGTGGTTGTAATGACCATACGTAATCTGATGGTTGCTGTAATGTTCGTACGGGCACATTAAACATATTTATTTGAGGAGCGAGAGCTGCAAATATTGAGAGAAGATTAGTGACGGCACTAGGGTCACTATCTGAAATGTTTGGATTTGATTGCTTGTATCTTCGTCCCTGTTGAAACGGCATTAGATTATTCCGGGTCATTTGGTTTTCGACATCATGGGAGATTCTCGTGTCTTCGCCTCGGAATTAATTGTCCTATAATATTCATAGCATATTGTGATAAAGCAGGCTAGGCCTAGGCTATAACGACTGATGGAGGGAACACATGTTTATGGATAAAGAGTGACATGCAGGCCAGGCGTATATCCAACTGTCTCAACGTGTGAATATTCTTCAATCAAAACAACTTTGTTAAGAATCGCAGACAGGTTGTCTTAACAATGTCATGGTGTGGTGGAAATCATTATCATCACCATCATCATCTGATCCACGAGAAAACACTGATTACGTTGTCTCGCTGTCAACACATTTTTCTGCAACACCAAATTATAACATTGTAATATATATTATATTGAATTTAAATAGAAAACACCCAGATAGAAAATAAAAAATAAGGAGCAGGGTGGTTTACCTAGAGGTTATGTTATGTTCATCGAGAGATGAATGAGACATTTCATAAGGTGGTAGGTGGCCAGTATTTCTCCATCTGAAATTGTTTTGAATCATTCAGGTGGTATAGACTACTATGTTATTGCATTCATGCCTGGCAAAATAGTTTAGGAAAAAGGGTTTTGGGTTAGATTTTTTGTCATTTTCAAGGAGCACTGAATATACCCAGGATAAATGGAACTATACAAAGCAGCAGGAACAACAAAAACACACAATTTGACGTTTGGAGACGAGCAACTTCGAAATTTGACATTTGGAGAATGTGGACGAACGTCTAATTCTGAATTGAGACTGTGATAACTTGTTGCAGCACCAGACATTTTTTCAATAAACGTATTTAAAAATAAATATTATTTCGTGTAAAAGTTGGCTTTTGCAATGGTCTTCTAAAACCCCAGTCAATAGACTACATTTACATTACAAAAAATGAAGAAGATAGTTGGATAATTTTTGGTAAGCAGTGAAGGTGCGCGTGTGTCTAAGGGTAGAGCCAAAGGCACTGAGCAGAACATCTGCAATGTGTGCTCGCCTGTTGCGATGACAACTACACTTACTAGAGTTAAAATATCAATTGATATAAATCTAGTTTACATTTGTAACACAATCCTTCATATTAATGTCTGGTTAAAATGTGTTGTCATTGAAGGCTAATGCCCCTAGCTCTTTTAACCCTGAACGTGAGATATCAACTGGTGGATGAGTGCCAATCCAAACTGGTAATAACATGATAATGAAATAGGTCCAAACAGATTATGACTAAACAATGTCTGACACACACACACACACACACACACACACACACACACACACACACACACACACACACACACACACACACACACACACACACACACACACACACACACACACACACACACACACACACACACACTGGTGGCTGTCATCTCCTACCACAACATGAATCTGATGCCCTCATGCATCTTTTACGAGCCTCCCAGTTTACACACATTTTCCTGTCAAACCCCCCAGATACACACCACATCTGAACACACCCCAGATACACACCCCATCAGAACACACCACATTTGAACACACCACAGTGTTGCAGCAGAACACACCCCATCTGAACACACCAGATCTGAACACACCCCAGATACACACCCCATCAGAACACACCACATCTGAACACACCACAGCAGAACACACACATAGTCACACAGCTTTCTCCATCATGGTCCAGTTCAGAAGGGTGCTACATACTAAGAAATGCAGACGGAATGCCAGGAATAGCGGACATGATTCCTACATGTCAGAAAGGCATGTCTATTCTAGACAGTATATTTCTATAGCTGAACGTTCCACGCTGAGCCCAACTGATCATGACACACAGGTATGATGAACACTGTAGCTCCACATCGGTTTAATGGCTAGTCATTCAACAAGAGTTGGAGTGTCTCGCTCTCTCCCGTGTTGCGACAGGCTCCGGTGCAGGCAGGTCAAGCTGCCCTCGTGCGTCCTGTAGAAACAGCCCAGGGCGTGCCTCCATTTCAACCTCAAACTCTCCGGTTCCTGGTCGGTGGAATAAAACCTGCCGTTTCCCTCTGCCTGTCAGTCCGTCCCGTGTGCTCCTCGTGCGGTTCCCGTCTGTCTCTGCCCGTGCTTTTAATGCTCCTCGCGCATTTGACTAGCAGCCCCGTTATGGATCGGCCCGGGCAGAGAGGGAATCAGTATGCAGTATGCAAATTACTTCAGTTTCAATCGAAAGGTTCGATCCGTGGTGGAGGGCACGTGGAAGTGGGGTCGGTCAGCCCTCAGCACGTGAGCCCCATCTCAGCTGGACCCTGAAATATTTTATTTGAATGATCCGCAGTTTTAACCAAAACATAGTTTATTATTGGTGACGTTAGAAATAGATTGAGAACCAAACATTTACAACACAAGGGTATTTAAAGAGAGATCTAGTGTATGTTGATCTGGATCCTTGTCACGATCGATATCCATGCTATTGTGAAGGATAAGGTTATGGTACATTCGTAGCCTATCAACAAATCTTCCTTATATAATTAACATTCAAACAATGAATGGGCATTTAGGCCCAGGCCTATAGGGGTTTTCTTATAAATATAACCAGTCATAGAAAGCAATTGACCTTTGCTGAAATGAGCTCAGACAATTCTAACGGATTTATAAATGTAGAAGGCCTATAATCTATAGTGCAATTTCTAACATATCAGAGAATACAAAGCCCTTCACATATTTTTTTAAATGAAGAAACATAAAAATTGTACAGAAACAACACAGATAAATAAATTATAGATACAGTAGCCTATAATATACTGTGGGCCTATAAATCATATATTTTATATGAACACGTTTTGTTTTATTCTTGCTGTCTTGAAGAACATGATATATGTAATGCTGTTGATATCAATGTGTTTTAAAAGTGAGAAATAGATATAGAGATTTTATTAGATCATGTGATTGACAAGAGAGGAAGAGAGGAGAGAAGAGGGGAGAGAAGAGGGGAGAGAAGACAGAAGAGGGGGAGAGAAGAGGAGGAGAGGAGAGAAGAGAAGGAGAAAAGAGAAGGAGAGAAGACAGAAGAGGGGGAGAGAAGAGGAGGAGAGAAGAGGGGAGAGAAGACAGAAGAGGGGGAGAGAAGAGGAGGAGAGGAGAGAAGAGAAGGAGAGAAGAGAAGGAGAGAAGACAGAAGAGGGGGAGAGAAGAGGAGGAGAGAAGAGGAGAGAAGAGAAGGAGAGAAGAGAAGGAGAGAAGAGAAGGGGAGAAGACAGAAGAGGAGGAGAGAAGAGGAGAGAAGAGAAGCAGATAAGACAGAAGAGGGGGAGAGAAGAGAGGAGAGGTAGGTGAGGGTATGGTGGAGAACAGATGAAAGTAGAGAAGAGGAAAGGATAGAAGAGAAGGGTAGAGGAAAGGAAAGGAGGAGAAGAGAGGAGGATAGGAGAGAGAGAGAATAAGAGTTGAGTGTGTGTGTTGACTCGTAGGGCTGGTGTATGGGACACATGGGACAGACCCCATCTGTCTGGGCTAGGGTTTGGCCAGCTGAGAGGGTGAGGGGTCAGGGTTAGAGGTCAGGCTCAGGGGTTAGAGACCTCTGGACAAACCATTGGTGGAGGGCCCCTAATATTAACGGTCATATTCAATCAAAACAGCCAGGCGGTTTTCCTGGTCCAGTAATGATATCAGTAGGTGAACACGTTTTGCAACATGGGGCCGTCTGATTTGTATTATTCGATATGAGAGAGTGTGTTGTGCATGTACAGGTGTGGGTGTGTGTTTGTGCGTGTTTAGATGTGTGTGTGTGTGTAGATAAAAGTGTGTGTGTGTAGATAAAAGTGTGTGTGTGTGGCTGTGTGTGAGTGTGTGTGCCGATACAGGGGGTCAGTGCGTGCAGGTAGGGGGAACAGGGATTAGTAGGAAGAGGTTTTAGCGAGGACACCGCTAGTGTCTGTTAACAGGGGATTACAATGGTGCCATGACACCTATCTGCTTTTACAGGATTACCTGACACACACATACACAATATCACACACACGTACACAATATCACACACACACACACACACAATATCACACACACATACACAGTATCACACACACACACACAATATCACACACACACACACACACACACACACACACACACACACACACACACACACACACACACACACACACACACACACACACACACACACACACACACACACACACACATACACAATATCACACACACACACACACACACACACACACACACACACACACACACACACACACACACACACACACACACACACACACACACACACACACACACAATATCACACACACACACACACAATATCACACACACATACACAATGTCACACACACATGTTAATGTCTTAATACCTGGAGTGGCAGGTGTGTATGTACAGGTGTGTATGTGTGTTTGTATGTGTCGATTTAATATAATACGTGGAATGGTTCCATAAAGCCAGTGATTAGTAATTGCAACAGATAACACCCTCTTAATGTGCAGCCACGCTGTGGCTATTGCTGTCATAAATTACAGCTGTGTGTGTGTGTATGTGTGTGTGTGTAGAGGGGGTGGTGTAGGAAGCAGATCTGTATGTGCATTCTGAAGAGGTTCAACCATGTTTACATAGCGCACACGCACACACACACACGCACACACACGCACGCACACGCACGCACGCACGCACGCAGGCAGGCAGGCAGGCAGGCAGGCAGGCAGGCAGGCAGGCAGGTAGGCAGGCAGGCAGGCAGGCAGGCAGGCAGGCAGGCAGGCACGCACACACACACACACACACACACACACACACACACACACACACACACACACACACACACACACACACACACACACACACACACACACACACACTCTCTCTTGAGTATGTAGTGGTAAATCTAATTCAGGTTATGTGTAGGGATGTTCCACTGGAGGGATGGACAGACAGACATTGAGAGGGAAGGAGAGAGAGAGAGAGGGAGAGGCAGGGATGAAGAGGGATGGAGAGAGAGAGAATGACAGGGAGAAAGAGAGAGAGACAGAGGGAGGTAAGGAAATGGGGAAGAAGAAAGGGAGAGAGAGACTGAGTATTGGTCAGGATGAATAATAGAGGCTACAGTAATCACATCACAGAGAGGAGAGGATAAGTGTCTGTCTCACTCCCAGAAAACAGACCCTCTTTCTCCCTACCCCTCCCTCCATCCCATCTATCCCTCCACCTCTAACCAGCTCTCCCTCTCTCTCTCTCTCAGTCCCTCCTCCCTTTGTCCCTCCCTCCACACTGGGAGGGATAAAGAGAGGAGGCAGAGGCTGCTGATCTGACTTTTCTGGACAGCGCTAAAGGTCCCGAAGCTTCTGCACATGTGCAGGATTCTCTACTTGACGTGTGGTCTCTGCTCTACTCATAGAGAACCTCCCTTCACATTTCTCACTGTCAATCATGAATGATAATTCTTCAAGTTTTACTGGAGAATAGCCCATGCAGCCTCTGCATCCCAACCGTTTGATCTCAGTCAGTTTCATGGGGATACGCATTCAGATTTTCTTGAGTTATAAAGTGTTGTTTCGAAGTAGCCTACAGTGTTGTTTTGACTAACATTATCGATGACTTCTTCATCCTTGATTTGTGTAAACAGGAGCCTCAAAAATGTCTGTGTACAGTTACAGGGGGTCCGTTTGAATTGAGAAAATGCTCTGTTATGAAAATATATATTTTTGCTCCATTAAGCAATCCAACAAATGTGGGCCGCCATCGTGTCTATTTAAAATCTTCTCACTCATTGATTGAGACAGGTCTCTGTCATTATGACATCATTTGTGGTGGACACCCACCTGTCTAGATCAATGAAAGAAGACGTGAAATAGACAAGATGTCTGCAAAAATCTTTGGGTAAATCACATTATCTGGTGTAACAATCTGTAGCTACAGTTCTTTGCACTTGTGTCTCCACACCTGAGACACACTGACTTGAACTACACTGTTCATAAAAAATATTGTATGTTACTTTTACCATATATAATTGTTGTTGAATACCCAGTTCTCTTGAGTTAGTATTAAATAGTGTACACTCCTGTATTTTAGATATCCAAAGAATGTTGGTTTATCTGAATGTCTGAATGTCTAGCATCTGTGTGATGCTACAGAGCCATGTACAGCTTATATAAATATCTTCTGTGAATCAATAAGGGTTGACAAATTTTGAAGATTGATATAAAATATCCATATTTATTTTATGGTGGTTCTACATCAGAGCTCTCCAACCCTGTTCCTGGAGAGATAGCACACCTGATTCTAATAATTAGCTGGTTGATAAACTGAACCAGGTTAGTTACAACTGGGGTTGGAGCAAAAACCTATAGGAGGGTAGCTCTCCAGGAACATGGTTGGAGACTCCTGTTCTACATAGTCTTATGCCAGGGTTTCCCAAACTCTGTCCTGGGGACCCAAAGGGGTGCACGTTTAGTTTTGTTGCCCTAGCACTACACAGCTGATTCAAATAATCAACTAATCATCAAGCTTTGATTTATTTGAATCATCTGTGTAGTGCTAGGGCAAAAACCAAAACGTGCACACCTTGGGGTCCCCAGGACAGAGTTTGGGAAATGCTGTGATATGCTGAGCCATACTGAATGCATTTACACAGGCATACCAATTCTGATATTTTTTCCGCTAATTGGTCTTAATCATGTCAGATCTTTTTCAGAACTGATCTGATTAGTCAAAAGACCAATTAGTGAAAAAAAATTCTGAATTGGGTTGCCTGTGTAAACGCAGCCATAGTGTAACGGCTCTCGTCGTTGGAAAGAGAGGAGGACCAAAGCGCAGCGTGGTACGTTTCCATATTTATTGGAATACTTTTCAACACGAACAAAAACAATAAACAGACGAAAACCAAAGAAGCTACAGTCCTGAACATGGGAACACAAAATACATGAACAGGAACAATCACCCACAAACCAACAGTGCAAACAGGCTACCTTAATATGGTTCCCAATCAGAGACAATGCAAAACACCTGCCTCTGATTGAGAACCATATCAGGCCAATTGACAAACCTACACATAGAAACACAACATAGACTACACCCACCCAGCTCACGTCCTGACCAACTAAACAAAGACTAAACAAAGGAAATAAGGTCAGGAACGTGACACATAGTCCTTTATCCGGCTTCGGTACACTGACAATGATGGGCTGGGGAAGCTGAGACCCTTTGTGCTTATGGCGATGGTCCTGTCTGCAGTGAACGGCCAGCTAGATAAGACTCTGCTGAAAGTGGTGTAGGGCTTCTTAACCACTAACTGTTTGGTCTCTTGCAGAAGATTTGCTGGTACTGCGCGTCTCCTGGAAAGACATGGTTATGGTCTTAGCATTTTACACTTTTTGTGGAAGGGACGTAGGGTAACACCTTTGTTGGTAAAGGTATCAACCGAATGGGACCGGCTAGCCTATTGTTTAGGGACAATGAGGGGATGTTGGGAGCTGCTTTTAAGACGAAAGATCAGTCAACAAAGTGAATGGGCTGGGAGGCTAAAGAAGGTGTGAAAAGTCTTAGGAAGGCAATTCCTACACAGTATGAATTGTTGTGTATGGGAGATTGAGGAGAAATGGCACCTCAATCGCTCTCATAAACAACAATACATTTACTGTTTAAACACAACCCTGCACAACCAAAAATCCTTCCTCATCTCTAAGTATTTTCTGTAAACCTCCCCAGCCCATTGACTTTGACAGATCATTCTTGTCAATAGTAGCCCTTTGCAGGGGAATGTTACAGACATATCTCTGCATTGTGTTTTGAGAATCTACAGAGGTGGTTGTGTCATTACTGTTGTAGGCTTGTTTTTATATATTTCGCTGTCCCTTGCTGGTTTCTGTCCCACAATCTTCTTGTGCTGCATAACCACAAGGTGTGTCCCCTCACTCATGCTTGTGTACCCAAAATGCCCCCGTTTTGAGGTATTTTTCAGCAGGGTATCGTGGAATGACTCCAGATAACCTGAGTTCAACAGAAATAAAAGGTAAAAAGAGAAGAGGGGTAGACTAAATTGATGACATGGTCTGGAAGGTACTCAGGCTACCTCTATCTGTCACGTCCTGATCTGTTTCACCTGTCTTTGTGATTGTCTCCACCCACCTCCAGGTGTCACCTGTTTTCCCCATTAGTCCCTAGGTATTGATTCCGGTGTTCCCTGTTTGTCTGTTGCCAGTTCGTCTTGTCAAGTCAACCAGCGTGTTTTTCTGTGCCCCTGTTACGCTCGTCGTTGTAAGAATGGTCGGACCAAGATGCAGCGTGGAATTAGGTTAATCATATTTATTCATGATAACCAGCAACAAAACAAGAAAGAGAAACCAATGAAACGTACAGCCTTGTAGGGCTCAACAGCAACAATACAAAAACAAGATCCCACAAACTAAGGTGGAAAAAAGGCTGCCTAAGTATGATCCCCAATTAGAGACAACGATAGACAGCTGCCTCTGATTGAGAACCATACCAGGCCAACATAGAAAATACAACATAGATTGCCCACCTTAGTCACACCCTGACTTAACCAAATAGAGAATAAAAAGGCTCTCTAATGTGACAGCTCCTGCTTTTTCTTATCTCTCTTTTGCTAGTCATCCCGGTTTTGACCCTTGCCTGCCTTGACTCTGATCCCGCCTACCTGACCATACTGCCTGCCCTGACCTCAAGCCTGCCTGCCACTCTGTACCTCCTGGACTCTGACCTTGTTTATGATCTTTTGCCTGTCCACGACCATTCTCTTGCCTGCCCCTTGGATTATAATAAATATCAGAGACTCAAACCATCTGCCTCCCGTGTTTGTATCTGGGTCTCACACTGTGCCCTTATACTATCCACCCATAACCCCATAACACAAACCATATAAACACTACCCAATTAATTTTATACCATACAGTACTTACTGTGAATTGAACTACCTTAGCTGTTAGCTTGTAAATATTTTGGCCAACTTAACTTCACCTTGTGCAGAGCTAGGGGTTGGAAGTCCATGTTGGAATCAGATTCTGTAGCACCTACAACAAAATACACAACAATACACTATTTAACCACCCCACTAATAGCGTTGATTAGACTGGCTAGCTAAGCACACCTAACATGGACATTTCAATATTTTCGACTTGCTGTTAGCTAACTAGAGTCACTAAATTGGAAGCAAGATTGCTAGCCAGCCGAGACTGGCTGAGAACCAACTAACCAACCAACCATAGACGATATATACACATTCATCATTGTTATCAACACACAAACAGAGAGTGACTTAGTTATATCGACAATTCTATTTTAAGTAACTGAGTGTTTTCCAGACAAGGGTGGAATAAATGGTTACCAAATTGAGACTCTTATTTGGTAACATTAGCTAGTTTACGTTAGCTAATGTCAGTCAAAGACAGAACAAGCATGTTTACTCTGCTGAAGGTAGCTAGCAGTGACTACCAGGGCATAGGTGAAATTGATTGATAGTGTATATACCAAAAGGTAGCTATATGATTTAGCTGATGGCTTTTCAGGCCTGTAACGTTAGCTAGCTAACTTACCCAGCTAGGCTAGCATTTTCGCGCTTGTTTGTAATTAGCACAGAACACCTCATGAACATGGTGACAAACGTTATTGAAAATGTAATGTTTTCAAAAACATCTTGCCTAGAGAAGTTCTGAGGTCACTGTGTGTTGGTTGTTCGAAGTAAACATTGCCATTATTCAAGTTTGTGGGCACGCCCCCTCTACCTAGCAGGCGGTATCAGACTTTGTGGTTCACTATGAGCAGACAAATACACAGGGAGTCAACACTTCCCGATTCTACCAGTGAAATTAAAATGTGCTAGTTCTAGCTTGGGGTTTGGATAATTGCAATGTTTATGATAAAAACGTAGTGTTGTTAATATAGTATACTATATGCCGTGGGAAAGCCAGGGTGAAATTCCCCTTTAGCCTACCTGTGTTTAATTTCAATCAAAGCACATATTTCAGGCAGATCCCTCAAGAGTGACTTTGAAATTGGATGTCTATCCATATACTGGCCACTAGGGGCAACAGTGAGCGCTATTACCATAAAGTAGGCTTGGATTTTGCTAGGGCGTTGTGGATGGGCGTAATCTCATGACATTCCAAGTGGTGGACACACTTGGGGGGTTTTAACCATATCCCAAACCTTAACAATTAACCTTCTAAATTTGACGTTGGGAGCAACTTCGAAATTTGAAGTTTGGAGAAATGTAGATAAATGTCTTATTTTGCAGTGAGACTGTGAGGGTGGGCTTGAGTTTTGGCCACATGAGAGAAAAATGTCACCATTCGCACAATTATCCTAAAAAATAAATGAAGGTGGTGTTTTTGTTGTACAGTAACATTACACTATGCTATTATATTGGGTTCTGTTATGTAGAATACTACCATTATGTGATCTTGCGGACATTGAATCAGCTTCGATCTAACTTGATTAAACGAACACCATTCGCCAGAGTCTCCTGTCCTCTACGAGTAGATCAGAGACCGTGCGTAAAGTAGAGAATCCCGCAAAGAAGCTTCGGGACCTTTAGCTTTTGGGAAAAGGGGTCCAGAAAAAAAAACATGTTCAGCAAACTTAAAATATGAAGGCAACCAGTTGCAATATACTGTAATTTCTAGTTTGCTCAACATTAAGCATATTTGCTGAACCAGCAAACATTCTCAAGTTGATTTGTACGTTCCCTCAATTAATAACTTTATTGCAAACCTTAACCCTTAGCTTAACCAGTCGAAATGAATGCTGAAACTTAACCGTCAAAATGTTACGTTTATCCAACCCCCCCACCCCCCCAGCGGACAAATGTTGAATACGGAAGTCAGACCGTGATACCTTGTTGAACTAGAAATCCTATTGCAGTTGGTTGCCTTGATATTTTAAGTATAATCACCTTCAATGCTTGTCAACTCGTAGAATTACACTGATTAAGCAATTGGCTAAGTTGGCTTTTTTACAGTGCAACCCTCCCTCCCTCCCTCCCTCCCTCCCTCCCTCCCTCCCTCCCTCCCTCCCTCCCTCCCTCCCTCCCTCCCTCCCTCCCTCCCTCCCTCCCTCCCTCCCTCCCTCTAACCATCTCTCCTTCGCTCCCTCCATCTCTCTATCCCTTCCTCCAACATCTCTCTTTCAGTCGATCGCTCTCTCTGTCCCTCCATCCATCCCTCTCGGGGAGGAGAAGAATACCACATTTTTCTAGCATAGTTTCTCTGCAGTCCAGTATTTGGTGACCTGAAGCCTTGTTAATGTCTAGGCTTTAGCTCAGTGGGCTAACGCGGTAATGGGTATTGAGTGACAGATATGATAAAACATAGACGAGCAGCAGCGAACTCCACCTGCTCTAGTTTAATAGAAAGGCCAAGATCAAACTGATGAAATCACAATGAAATCACACATCAAATTACAGGGCTACACTGAAACTTGAAGATAGGGGCGTGTGTGCCTGTGTTTGTGTGAGAGTGTGTGGATGTGTGTGTGTGGAGTGTGTGTGTGTTGAGTTTGTGTGTGGTGTGTGCGTATGGTATGTGTGTGTGTGTCTGAGGGGTGATCTTTGAGATGGAAATGTCCAGCTGGCCGGCCGTCTGCTGCCTGACCTCTGAGCTGAAGGTCAACATCCAGGTCTCCAACCGTTGACCAACGCACACAAACAAACACACACACACACACACACACACACACACACACATACACACACACACACACACACACACACACACACACACACACACACACACACACACACACACACACACACACACACACACACACACACACACACACACACACACACACACTATTAACTATTAGTGAACTAACTAAGTAATGTGTAGATTAATTCATACTTCAACTTAACCAGACCCATAACCTCAATCAATTACTATGTAACACGTGTGTATATGTATGTGTGTGTGTATGCTTGTGCGTGCATCCATTCGTGCGTGTGTTCGTACAACTGTGTGTCTCTCTCTCTCTCTGTGTGTGCTTGTGTGTGTCAGAGAGGGAGTCTTAGGGAAATGATTGTTATTGATTTCTGTCCTGTAGAGGGTGAGATGGCACCAGATGGGGCATTTAGCTGAGAGAGGCTCTGAGAGGAAAACATTTCGCTTCAAAATGAGTCAGAATCACTACAGACGCTAACTACAGGCCCTCAACACTCACCGACCCTGCCTCCACTCTCCTCCCTCTCTCCTAGCCTCCTCTCTGTCCCCCTCTCCTACCTTTCTATGCCCTCTCCTTCTGTCCCCCCTCTCTCTCTTCCCCTCCTCTCTCACTTCCCCCCCTCTCTTCCCCTCCTCTCTTTGTCCCTCCTCTCTCTGCTCATCCTTTTTCCTACCTTTCTACAGTATATTCTTTCATTTTCTCCTCTCTCCTCCAGCTCTTTCCTCTCCTCTGTCAGTACGACTTTTTATCACTGGTATCAACACTTGCTATCAACACTGGCTCTCAACACTGACTCTCAATACTGACTATCAACACTGACTAACCAAGACCGGCTATCAACACTGACTCTCAATACTGACTATCAACACTGACTAACCAAGACCGGCTATCAACACTGACTCTCAACACCGACTCTCTAAAAAAAAAGTATTTATTTATTTCACCTTTATTTAATCAGGTAAGCTAGTTGAGAACAAGTTCCCATTTACAACTGTGACCTGGCCAAGATAAAGCAAAGCAGTGCGACACAAACAACAACACAGAGTTACACATGGAATAAACAAGCGTACAGTCAATAACACAATAGAAAAAAAAGAAAGTCTATATACAGTGTGTGCAAATGGCGTGAGGTGGTAAGGCAATAAATAGGCCATAGTAGCGAAGTAATTACAGTTTAGCAAATTAACACTGGAGTGATAGATGAGCAGATGAGGATGTGCAAGTAGAAATAATGGTGTGCAAAAGAGCAGAAAAGTAAATATAAACAATATGGGGATGAGGTAGGTAGATTGGGTGGGCTATTTACAGATGGGCTATGTACAGCTGCAGCGATCGGTTAGCTGCTCAGATAGCTGATGTTTAAATCTAGTGAGGGAGATATGAGTCTCCAGCTTCAGCGATTTTTGCAGTTCGTTCCAGTCATTAGCAGCAGAGAACTGGAAGGAAAGGCAGCCAAAGTAGGTGTTGGCTTTGGGGGCGACCAGTGAGATATACCTGCTGGAGCGCGTACTACGGGTGGGTGTTCGTGACCAGTGAGCTGAGATAAGGCGGAGCTTTACCTAGCATAGACTTATAGATGACCTGGAGCCAGTGGGTTTGGCGACGAATATGTAGCGAGGGCCAGCCGATTAGAGCATACAGGTCGCAGTGGTGGGTAGTATAAGGGGATTTGGTGACAAAACGGATGGCACTGTGATAGACTGCATCCAGTTTGCTGAGTAGAGTATTTGAAACTATTTTGTAAATGACATCGCCGAAGTCGAGGATCGGTAGGATAGTCCGTTTTATGAGGGTATGTTTGGCGGCGTGAGTGAAGGATGCTTTGTTGCGAAATAGGAAACCAATTCTAGATTTAATTTTGGATTGGATATATTTAATATGAGTCTGGAAGGAGAGTTTACAGTCTAGCCAGACACCTAGGTATTTGTAGTTGTCCACATATTCTAAGTCAGAACGTCCAGAGTAGTGATGCTAGTCGGGCGGGCGGGTGCGAGCAGCGAACGGTTGAAAAGCATGCATTTGGTTTTACTAGCGTTTAAGAGCAGTTGGAGGCCACGGAAGGAGTGTTGTATGGCATTGAAGCTCGTTTGGAGGTTAGTTAACACAGTGTCCAAAAAAGGGCCAGATGTATACAGAATGTTGTCGTCTGCGTAGAGGTGGATCAGGGAATCACCTGCAGCAAGAGCGACATCGTTGATATATACAGAGAAAAGAGTCGACCCGAGAAATTAACCCTGTGGTACCCCCATAGATACTGCTAGAGGTCCGGACAACAGGCCCTCCGATTTGACACACTGAACTCTGTCTGAGAAGTAGTTGGTGAACCAGGCGAGGCAGTCATTTGAGAAACCAAGGCTGTTGAGTCTGCCGATAAGAATACGTTGATTGACAGAATCGAAAGTCTTGGCCAGGTTGATGAAGACGGCAGCACAATACTGTCTTTTATCGATGGTGGTTATGATATCGTTTAGTACCTTGAGCGTGGCTGAGGTGCACCCGTGACCAGCTCGGAAACCGGATTGCACAGTGGAGAAGGTACGGTGGGATTCGAAATGGTCAGTGATCTGTTTATTAACTTGGCTTTCAAAGACTTTAGAAAGGCAGGGCAGGATGGATTTAGGTCTATAACTGTTTGGGTCTAGAGTGTCACCCCCTTTGAAGAGGGGGATGGCCGCGGCAGCTTTCCAATCTTTAGGGATCTTGGAGGATACGAAAGAGAGATTGAACAGACTGTTAATAGGGGTTGCAACAATGGCGGCGGATAATTTTAGAGAGAGAGGGTCCAGATGGTCTAGCCCAGCTGATTTGTACGGGTTTTGCAGCTCTTTCAGAAAATCTGCTATCTGGATTTGGGTGAAGGAGAAGCTGGGGAGGCTTGGGCAAGTAGCTGTGGGGGGTGCGGAGCTGTTGGCGGGGTTGGGGCAGCCAGGAGGAAAGCATGGCCAGCCGTAGAGAAATGCTTATTGAAATTCTCGATTATCGTGGATTTATTGGTGGTGACAGTGTTACCTAGCCTCAGTGCAGTGGGCAGCTGGGAGGAGGTGCTCCTATTCTCCATGGACTTTACAGTGTTCCAAAACCTTTTGGAGTTAGAGCTACAGGATGCAAATTTCTGTTTGAAAAAGCTAGCCTTTGCTTTCCTGACTGACTGTGTGTATTGGTTCCTGACTTCCTTAAAAAGTTGCATATCGCGGGGACTGTTCGATGCTAGTGCAGTTCGCCACAGGATGTTTTTGTGCTGGTCGAGGGCAGTCAGGTCTGGAGTGAACCAAGGGCTATATCTGTTCTTAGTTCTACATTTTTTGAAAGGGGCATGCTTATTTAAGATGGTGAGGAAATTACTTTTAAAGAACGACCAGGCATCCTCGACTGATGGGATGAGGTCAATATCCTTCCAGGATACCCGGGACAGGTCGATTAGAAAGGCCTGCTCGTAGAAGTGTTTTAGGGAGCGTTTGACAGTGATGAGGGGTGGTCGTTTGACCGCGGACCCATAGCGGATGCAGGCAATGAGGCAGTAATCGCTGAGATCCTGATTGAAAACAGCAGAGGTATATTTGGAGGGCAAGTTTGTCAGGATAATATCTATGAGGGTGCCCCTGTTTATGGATTTAGGGTTGTACCTGGTGGGTTCCTTGATAAATTGTGTGAGATTGAGGGCATCTACCTTAGATTGTTGGACTGCCGGGGTGTTAAGCATATCCCAGTTTAGGTCACCTAACAGAACGAGCTCTGAAGATAGATGGGGGGCAATCAATTCACATATGGTGTCCAGGGCACAGCTGGGAGCTGAGGGGGTTCTATAATAGGCGGCAACAGTGAGAGACTTATTACTGGAAAGATACATTTTTAAATTTAGAAGCTTGAACTGTTTGGGCATAGACCTGGAAAGTATGACAGAGCTTTGCAGGCTATCTCTGCAGTAGATTGCAACTCCTCCCCCTTTGGAAGTTCTATCTTGACGGAAAATGTTGTAGTTGGGGATGGAAATCTAAGAATTTTTGGTGGCCTTCCTTAGCCAGGATTCAGACACGGCAAGGACATCAGGGTTGGTGGAGTGTGCTAAAGCAGTGAGTAAAACAAACTTTGGGAGGAGGCTTCTGATGTTAACATGTATGAAACCAAGGCTTTTTCGGTTACAGAAGTCAACAAATGAGAGTGCCTGGGGACACGCAGGGCCTGGGTTAACCTCCACATCACCGAGGAACAGAGGAGGAGTAGGATGAGGGTTAGGCTATCAAAACTGGTCGTCTAGTGCGTTGGGGACAGAGAATAAAAAGAGCAGATTTCTGGGCGTAGTAGAATAGATTCAGAGCATATTGTACAGACAGGGGTATAGTGGGGTGCGGGTACAGTGGAGGTAAACCCAGGCACCGAGTGATGATAAGAGAGGTTGCATCTCTGGACGGGCTAGTTATGCTGGGTGAGGTCACCACATGTGTGGGAGGTGGGACAAAGGAGGTATCTGAGGCATGTTGAGTGGGACTTGAGGCTCCGCAGTATACTAAGACAATAATAACTATCCTAAACAACAGTGTACATGGCATATTGACATTTGAGAGAGACATAAAGCGAGGCATAAAGCAATCACAGGTGTTGATTGGGAGAGCTAGCTAAGGCAACACCGGGTAAAACAACAACAGCTAATCAGCTAAGACAACAACAACAGGTAAAATGGCGATGAATGGGCAAAGAGGGTCGGTTAACTACACACAGGGCCTGAGTTGGGGCCGACAGATAAACAAAAAGTAAACAAAATGGAGTACCGTGATTAATGAACAGTCCAGCAGGCATCAGCTATGTAGCCAAGTGAACAGCAATAGATGGAACAGGGAAGCCGCGGGGAAGTCGTTACTACGCTAGCACGCGGGAGACACAGCGTTTAAAGTTAGCAGGTCGGGGTAAGTAGAAGCGTCTGCTCTGACATCCGGCAAAGGCCGGTTGAGGCCACAGCGGATGGAGTTAAGTCGGCGGACCAGTCGTGGTGGTACGGCGCGGCGCCGTGTCGACAAAGGGTCCAGATGGCGAAAAAGGTAATTGTAGTTGTAGTAATTTCGTTTGCTAGCCGGGAGATGCGCCTGGCTCGCGGCTAACTGGTGCTAGCTTCGGGGCAGGGGCGTTAGCCACTATAGCCACTCGGTAGCAGCGATGATCCGATGCACAGTTCCAGAGCTTACGGCAAGGATCCGGTGGAGTGGTGGATTCTAACCGTGTTGGGGTAGAGTCCGGGAAGGCATCGGCCGAGTAGCCGGGTGATCACAGAGTAGGCCAAGAGGTGGGCCTGGCTCAGGGCTAGCTTCGGTGCTGGGTCACTCGGTGGCAGCTAGCTAGCTGTGATGATTAGGAGTAATGGTCCAGGGTTTACGGCAGGAATCCGACGTTGTAGTGGAGAAAACAGTCAGATGCTGGCAAGTATTATCCAGGGTAAAAAAAACGTCTGGTGTCTGTGCAGAAGGAAAGGCCGCTAGCAGTGGCTAACAATGGCTAAATAGCTAGTAGCTAATTAGCTGGTTAGCTTCTGATGGCTAGCTTCTGATGGAGGTTCTGGCTATAAGGTCTATAAAATTGCGGATCCGTGTCACATTGGATGAGGCGGGTTACCGGAAAGAATATTTCATTTAAAAATGAAAAAGAGATTGAAAATAAATTGAAATATATACAAAAAAAGACGAAAAATACAGAAGTACACAAGAGGACGACAAATCACGTCTGCACTGCTACGCCATCTTGGGGAAAAAATACTGGCTATCAACACTGACTCTCAACACTGGCTATCAACACTGACTCTCAACACTGACTAACCAATACTGGCTATAAAACACTGACTCTCAGCACTGACTCTCAATACTGGCTATAAAACACTGACTCTCAACACTGACTCTCAATACTGGCTCTCAATACTGGCTATAAAACACTGGCTATCAACACTGACTCTCAATACTGGCTATAAAACATTGGCTATCAACACTGACTCTTAGTACTGGCTATAAAACACTGGCTATCAACACTGACTCTCAACATTGGCTCTCAACACTGGCTATCAACACTGACTCTCAACATTGACTCTCTATAATGGCTATAAACACTGGCTATCAACGCTGACTCTCAACACTGACTCTCAACACTGACTCAACACTGACGCAAAACTGACTCAACACTGACTCAACACTGACTCTCAACACTGATCCAACACTGACTCTCAACACTGATCCAACACTGACTCAATACTGACTCTCAACACTGACTCAACACTGTCCCTGTTCTCTCCTCTATTACTTATTTTGACTGTTTTGTCCAGCTTATATGAATTGATTGTATACAGTATATGTCAGTATATGTCAGCATGGCATTTGGAAAGTATTCAGACCCCTTGACTTTTTCCACATTTTGCTACCTTACAGCCTTATTCTAAAATGTATTCAACACTTTTTTCATCAACAATCTACACACAATACCTCATAATGACAAATGAAAACCTTATTTACATAAGTATTCAGACCTTTTGCTATGAGACTCGAAATTTAGCTCAGCTATATCCTGTTTCCACTGATCCTCCTTGAGAAGTTTCTACAACTTCATTGTAGTCCACCTGTGATAAAGTTAATTGATTGGACATGAATTGGAAAGGGACACACCTGTCTATATAAGGTCCCTCAGTTGACAGTGCATGTCAGAGCAAAAACCAAGCCATGAGGTTGAAGGAATTGTCCACAGAGCTCCGAGACAGGATTGTGTCGAGGCACAGATCTGGGGAAGGGTACCAAAAAATGTCTGCAGCATTGAAGGTCCCCAACAACACAGTGGCCTCTATCATTCTTAAATGGAAGAAGTTTGGAACTACCAAGACTCTTCCTAGAGCTGGCAGCCCGGCCAAAC